>NC_068983.1:83096972-83104218 GCF_001194135.2 Octopus bimaculoides
ATATATATACAGCGATATACGTTAGGGGAGGAAAGTTCATAAGTTTACATCACATCTGAGTTCAATATTTTGGAATATCTAATTAATGTATTAAGTCCATTTTTTAACCATTTGTTAACAACAGACTTTCGCTAATCCATATTGCACATATATATATATGACGCCTACTCATTTAGGTTTGTGCATTTATATATGTATGTGTGTTTGTGTCTATGAATGTTTGTGCCCACTCTGCTACACAATATAAACAGCTACATTGACTTTTTTTGACTGATGCTACATTAATGTACACGATTGCCGTCTGAAAATCTACGTTTTGTAAAATTTGCACCGAAGCTACTGACAAACCCATGGCTACAGGAAAAGATGCTTCTCTGATATATCGTACAGTGAGATCGAAACCACAATCACGGTATTCTGAAGCAATCATCAAAACTAGACAGCCATACGAAGAATAACAGGGAACATATGTAGACACTATACACAAAATACTTGCTCTTTTTCTCATGTTCATACTTTTTTCACTACAATTCAATTGCTTCTTCTTGTATACATATTTATTCTAAGTTAATTTAAAGTTAATATCTCCTTGCCCGACGAATCTATCCAGGAAAAGCAAAGTTTTGATGTAATGTTTCCATGTCCTCAAAAACAAAAAAAAAAGAAAAGGACTGGAAAACGCATATTTCAGTTTAAACAATGCTGTGTGCTCGATCGAGCGAGATAATGCATATGGAAATGTTTGCTGGTTTTTGAGACCGAGAATGACACGAATCAAAAAAGAGAGTAGTCGTACCACATGCTTGTTTACCAGCTGTTACCCACAGTACATACGTCTAAATGACACTAGTATCAGAGAGATATTGCTACAGACTTTTTGACACGTGGTTTTACGCTACATTTACGTAACAGCACAGACAAGCGGTGAGCGTAGTGATAATGCACAACTTGTGGTCGAGTGGAGTTTGTATATAAATAGAATTCAGATCTTAATAGACCTTAAAGTCTATACCGAAACTATACCCTATTGAGGGAATGGGGAGGGTTCGAGAAAAATGAAGTAGCAGTGATATACTGAGAAAATGTAATCGTCTAATTCTCCAACCCAAAATTTAAAGGTCTTTTGTCTATGACAGAAACCATTATCATTATTACTAAAGTGAAAACGGTGAGCTGATGGAATTGTTTAGTACGCCGGACGAAATGCATAGTGGCATTTCTCCCGGTTTTACGTTCAAATCCAGGCGAGGTTAACTTCACTTTTTATCCTTTCGTGGTCGATGAAATAAAATACCAACGAAGTACTGTAGTTGACGTAAATGCGTAATCCCTTCCACAAAAAATAATTTCAGGCCTTGTGCCTATATTAGAAACGATTATTATTCTTAATGTGGTTAACTGAGAAAATCATAAGAAATCGGACAAAATACTTTTTGCTTTGTAGTTATGTGTTGCGTTCAAATACCGCCGAAAAGGACTACCTTCTTTCATCTTACTAAGCATCGATTAAATAAGTACGCATCAACTCCGCAGATGGAGTTGCTCGAGTATACCTCAACCCCAAATGTCTGGCCTTATTTTCAAGTTAGAAATCATTATTGTTCTTAGATTCTCTTTAATTAAAATATTAGGTGGTTAATTATACAGACAAAACCTACTTTATATACATAAACAGATGCTTGCATACATACATACCTACATACATGCACTCATATATATGTATGCACACATAACTATATATATAAACAGGCAGACAGACTGACAGAGAGCGGTCGACCTTACAGCAACTATGCTTGATAGTATGTGTCTCAGTACATTTCATTTATGTCTGTGGCTATATATGTGATAGGTGCACGAATGTTTTTATGTGAATCTCTCTATTTGTGCGTTTGGCTATATTGCTGAGAGTTTTTATATTTTTTTCTGCAAGTGAAACATAAATATAGAATTCAATGTATCACTTTAAACTGGAGGGCTTTCCGAATGTATGATTGAAGTAAAGCAATAAAGATCATAAGGTAATGGTAGATATCGCCATCATCATCATCATCATCATCATCATCATCATCATCATCATCATCATCAACAGCAACACCAACAACAACATCAACAGCATTTTCCTCTTATTGTATTCCTCTGTCATTACTTCATCATCATCATCATCATCATCATCATCATCATTATCATCATCATCATCATCATCATCATCATCATCATCATCATCCTTATCATCATCATAACCATCACCATCATCATGGTATTTTTAGCCGTCATGATTGCATCACTGATGTCTTCATCCTTGTCAAAATCAAACATTTTTCGTTAACGTTATCACCATAAATGTCAGCTTTATTTTGATTAGAAGTCAAAGAGGCTGAGCTTGTGCTGTTGCTTGACCTGCAAGAAATAGCAGTCTAGTTTCTCTTAAATAATCGTCTACGATATATTTTTGTCAGGAAAAAATCCTGAGAGGTTAGCCGATCATTATAGAAAGCATTTCTTGTGCCCCTAGCGAGATATCAATTTCTCTTAAACAGCGTCCGACTCCTACATGAGACAAGAGCTAATTTCCTACTTGGAACAACCTCTTTTCGATATATAAATAACCGATTAGAATTCTTATTACTTCGCCCACACATCACTAGCATTAATAACCGTTCATGGATTTACTTTGCTCTTTGTCACCCATCCTTTCACTACCCTTGAATTATGACGCCAAGTTTACACCTATAAATATTTCCCCCTCGATCATATTAAGTCTCTATCACTCATTGTCAACGACCCAATCATTGTCACTACTTCTAACTCTTCCTTTCCCCTATATACACACTCTCTACTTTTACACACACATGCTCACACAGTCTTCCACAAACTTACTTCCATACTTTTACACATAAACATACAAACTCTTCTACACATGTAGCTCCCCAAACTTACATAAATATACACGCATATATATAAATACCCTCAACTACCTCATCCACACTTAATTTTTACGCCATGCATCTGACCTTAGCCTTCAATCTAGCATCTCTGTTAGAAACCACTTACTGTCACCTACGTCCTTTCTACTGTCAGTTGCTATGTTGCCACTTCCGTAAACCCATACATTTTCCCCTGTCTCTGTAGGATAACAATTTGTATGTGAGTTTATAATAGTTTTCTACTGTTCTTACACCTAAACTAGATAGACACACTTAGCAAAGCTCAATATTTCTTCCTTTCTGTCACAGCTTACTGTATGGAGTCTTTATTCCTGTATGTGTTTTGCTTTTGGTCGTGCTTAACCTTCCGAATACAACACTGAAATTACTAATATTTTGACAAAAACTTCTGTCTCTTTCTTCGAATGCTATACATTATTACATTGTCACACCTAAACACAGATCTCTCTAAACTGCTCGGCTAGCTTTAACCAACGAGGAAACATGTAAATTATCGTTCAATCAGTTGAAACTAATATCAAAATCTCCTTCAAATCACACCCTACTTTTCTAAAAACTGTAAGATACAAAGAATGGACCAAGTGATCCTTTTTAACTACAATGTATCTGAAAAAGATAAGCTGGTTGCGTCTAGAATGCTTTTGATGAATTGTCGGCGCGGTTATATTTTATTGTTTGTCTATCCTGGGTGAATAAAGGAGTGACTCGCAATTTAGTCATACGATCTGCTCGAAATATAAGCTAAAACTCTATCCAAATCACACCTGACTGACTTTAAAAAGCGTGTGGCATACTGGATAATGGAGTTTTATAAACATTAACTCTGTTTTAGTCTAAAGATAAGCAACACCAACAACAGTGCTACAAGAGTTATGTATAAAATGATAGCTGTCGATGAGAAAAGAGTACCACCACCAAAGCTACATATTTTTACTTCTCACATAGGAAAGTCATGAACATCACTGCAAACATTTTCTCTACAACTTGGTGACTTGTTATAATCATGAAGTGTCAAGCAAGGGACTCTATCTATCACGCATGTAATGGGGCAAATAAATATTCATTTTGATTTATTTAGAAATATTTATATACTTTTATGTTTCGGGTTTTCTCTTCGTACAGACAAGCGCACACAAATATATAATTGTATATATATATATGTATGCGCTTGTGCATGCATGCGTGCGTCCATCTGTATGTATGTATGTATGTATGTATGTTGGTGTGTGTGTTCGTGCGTTTGTATGTGTGTGTATGTATACATGTGTGTACGTACGTGCGCATATGTATGCATGGTTATATATATATATATATGTGTGTGTGTGTGTGTGTGTGTGTGTGTGTGTCTGTGTGTGTGTATTATATATGGTAATGTGAGTGTGTGGAAATCTGAACGTATGATTGAAGGATATCAAATTCCCATCTCATAATTTACGATATAAATCATTTTATATTTGATTTCTGACTTTTTGGGAATCCATGCATGTCAATTCAAATTTAAATGATCCATGATGGTAACATTAAAGTATGCATTTAACCTACTTATTTTAACCTCCCCATGTGGTAATTTGACCTCTCTATATAATTGGTACATTTATAAAATATTTACATTTACATCAGTAACGGTAAGGAAAAATAATTTAGTTAAGCCATTAGAGCACCAATTCATTAAATATGAATCCATATATATATACTATAGAAAAATTTTAGTATTAGCCAGCATGACGCTCTTTTCTCCATGTTGCAATTCTCCTATCTTTCAGAAATATATACATCAATGACTTTAACATGCTTATGCTGCTTGTTAGAAATAGCAGCTATATATACTTCCAATTACACCGTGTTGTTTCAAATTAGGAAGGCTTCATTGGTTATATAGTTATGACAATAAGAATAACACGCGATAGTTACATATATAAAGCTTGTCCTAATTAGTAAGAAAAACATTTATATGAAAGTGAATGGCATATTGATCTCTAACTGCTCCCGTAATACCAGGCCTGAAAGTGCTTAAAATATATTCAATTTTAAGTATGAATTCAAATATATTCTGACTGCTGCTTCTTGTCAGAAGAGTACCATCTTTTTATTGACCTTGCACGAGCCTGTGCACTCAGTTGGTTTTTCAGCCAAGATTTAATTCAGCAGGAACGCTCATAGATGTGACATCTATTTTCTTTTACAATAACAACGTACCGTGGTGCGTATGGCAGGAAAACCACCTCACAAGCAGCTCAATTTCTCCCTTGTTCATTTGGCTTTAGACGGCTGAAAAAACAAGACATTGAGAGAAGAAATCATTCACACACACTGCATCACAATTTCTGTTAAATTTCTTCAGTCCTGCATTTGAGTCTTGAAAGCAACATGCTACATTCACTTATGCTGAACGACGCCATACCAGCACTTGATGTTCTTTCTCCATGATGTACAGCCTTTAGCCGATGTCTTCCATGTATCCAATTTGACTTCCAGAACTTTAATTTTGCACCTAAACATTTTCTAGGCTTTTGCTGAGGCCCTTTTTCTCAGGTCAACTCCTATAAAATATCTGCATTGGCTTCTTGTCGTCTCCCATCCTGCCGACATAACCGGCCCATCTTATTCAAATTTAATTCAAATACATACACAGATATTGTTAGACACAATACATCAAACATCTATAACGTCTCAAAAATGTTAAATATCCATCTGAAAATCAGATACAGAATATATCATTTGATTCAAACACACAAAACTACATAAAATAGCAACAACAACAACAACAAAAAATATTAGGCACAGCTACTCACTTTATCTATAAAATATCCACTATACAACGAAGGGAGGCAATGCTAAATGTTTCATATTAATTATGATTTCTAAAAGAAGATAAACATCATATTCAACAATACCTAAGTAGAAAATATGGTGGTAACGAAACCTTAACATGATCGACCTAACAGCTCGAAATTGCAGTCATATATTCATCAAACGGAAAGAAGAGATTTCATGTTGTAGTCATATGTATATAGCCTGGAAATAAATAAATGAATAAGTAAATAAATATATGAACAAATAAGTAAAGAAAGAAAGAAAGAAAGAAAGAAAAGTCTTTTCATTATAAGCCGGTTCCACGAGAGCTCAATTTGCAATAACAATGGAGTGAACATGGCTTCAACTTAATCAATAACTAAAATCAATTATTTTTATTAAATACGTACATTTTATGGCCACGTGTGTGTGTGTGTATGTGTGTGTGTGTGTGTGTGTGTGTGTGTGTGTGTGTGTGTGTGTGTGTGTGTGTGTGTGTGAGTGTGTGTGTGTGTGTGTGCGAGTGCGCACGCATGTGTATGTGTGTTTGTGTACACTTACGCATGTCTCTAAGAATGGACTTCTAAGTGTACACTTACGCATATTTCTAAGAATAGAGTTCCAAGTTAATACATCAATGTGACAGCAAGTGAAAACGTAGCAAAGAAGACAAGTCATGTTATACAGACTTTGAAGTAAATACATATGTTCCATACGTTCATTATTCCTAGTCAAAGCAACCTTGTTTCTGGCAAACACAAAATATCTCGAAGCTTCTTTAGCTTCTTAATAGTAAAGTTAATACTACAGCCGTCGAATGACTTTATGCAAAGTAGATTTAGCGGATTTTTATTTTAATCACCTGTCCTATATTTACTAAATTCATTCGAAACTTGGAACTAGACTATCATATTGCGATGCGTGCTATGTCGATCCATCAAATATTGTAGAAATTAGTAGATAAGGCGGAGACGTAACAGTAATAGTCCAATAGTTCTGACTTCAAAATCCTTTTGAGACTAATCGAAAATTTAGTAAAGTTATATATTTCGCTTGTATTCATACTCGGAGTATATATCACTTGGTTCGCGCTTGTGCATAATATTACATATAGCGTTGCAGTAAATGCGTAGCTTGAACTTTAGAATGACTTTGGTAGATATGGGAATGGTAAATTTAATCTTGAATATTCCATGTAAACCAGTGTGTACGCATTATTTGACTCCGACTTTTCTAATATTATCTATTCTTATTAGGCTACGGAAGAAAACTTGACACCCTTAGCAAGAAACATTGTTTCTTTGTGTCAGTTACAAGCACTCGAAGTAAGATCCTTATGGATAATGAACACACACACAAGCATACACACACGCACATAAATATATAGATATAGATAGGTAGATATACACACATAATGTGTGTGCATACTTGTACATATATATACATATAAAGTGTGTGTGCATACTTGTATATATGTATAAATATATATATATATATATATATATATA
>NC_068983.1:83104377-83107743 GCF_001194135.2 Octopus bimaculoides
AATGTGCTAGAAATAGATCACATCTTGTGTCTAATAAGACCTAAATTGTTCTCAACATGAAATATAGCGTGATACCAAAACGTAAGCGGGCAAGACATTTAAAATCACCGAAAAAATTATTATTAAACAGGGACCGGTTTCAAAATTTAACAATCTTACCGACTGTCTATTTCTCTTCAGCCTGATTTGTAATGCAACCACAATCATCAGAACCCCATACAAAGTTGCCCACCGCCATAGGTGCGCGTGTATATGGTTCTGCTAATTACAGCTTAATGGTAAAATTCAAAAGTCTTCGTTTTGGCGCGCTAATTCCAGGAATATGTCTGTCCACGTTAGTGGTCAACGTCATATATAAATATATATATATATATATTTAGATCAGTGTACGTATGACACGATTTATCCTTCTGTTACATAGTTCCAGCTGTTTTTGCATGTGCACACACATGCATACATATATATATATATGTGTATATAAATACGCACACACATATACACATGCATATACACACGTATATATGCATATATAAACTGAACTATTATAAATAAGAATGAGAGACAAATTTACGTTGAAATATATGTTCGCCCCGTCGTACACACTCACATATACACACTAACACACACCATGAGCTGCACATACAATTACACACCCTCTTATCACATTTATATCAAAAATCCTTAGACATTGCTACAAGAAAAGAAAAACAAATACTTGCAACAGCAAGAACTTCAAGAAGAATACTAAATATTATTTTTTTAAATAATAATAATAATAATAATAATAATAATAATAATAATAATAATAATAATAATAATAATAATAATAATAATAATAATATGGGCTTCGTATATTTCTACCCCAGCGTCACTTTGATGGTGTGTGCTGCTCTCACTCAATACTACTACTACTACTACTATAACTACTATTAATAACAATAGTCATAATAATGATATTGATAATAATAATAATAATAATAATAATAATAATAATAATAATAATAATAATAATAATAATAATAATAATAATAATGATGATGATGATAATAATAATAGTAACAATACCAATAACAATCGAGTGGGAAACTGTTGTCACCTATTTTGATTCCATATCTCCGTTTGTGCTGAATCAGGAAACGAGTACGATGTACAAAAGAATTACTGATAATCACTTGAAAAGAATTCGAAAATCTCATGGATTCCTTCAAGACATAAAAGAAGCTTTCCCTTTTTACATGTTGTCAAAGTCGGTTAGGGGGGGGATGTTTGTAGTGGGAGGGTGGCGTGAAACGTTTCGTTGGATTGCCTTGTTTTTATTTTGTTATTTGTTCTTTGCTGTTTTTTTTTTGTGCATTATTTTTCTATATATATATATATATATATTTTGTTACGGGACTGGATTACAATAACAATATTGTCAGCATAATCACCAACATCACTATCATAAGCGTGGCCACAATGATGATCATCATCGACATACTCAATCGTTATTATTATCATCATCATCATCATCATCATCATTATCATCATCATCGTCGTTATTATTATTATTATTACCATCATCATCATCATCATCATCATCATCATCATCATCCTTATTATTATTATTATTAATATTTTTATTATAACGAATAATGAAATAAAGTAACGATTATTATTATTATTATTATTATTATTATTATTATTATTATTATTATTATTATGAAAAAAATAATACAAAATGCATTACTATTGTTGTGTTCAATCTTATTGTTGATTTTTGTAGTTGTTGCTGTCACCATCAACATTTTAACATTATAGTCATCATCATCATTATTATCATATTTATTATCTTGATTATTACTACTATTATTATTTTCATTATTGTTGTTGTTATTATTATTATTATTGCTATTATTATTATTACTATTATTATTATTTTCATTATTACTATAATAATAATAATTATTATTATTATTATTATTATTATTATTATTATTATTATTATTATTATTATTATTATTATTATTATTATTATTATTATTATTATTGTTATTATTATTATCATCATCATCATTATTTGAACTACAATCATGGCGATTGTAAAGAGTAGTTACAGAAATCACATTTATAAAGTAATAGGAAAAAATATGCATTGTATCCTTGCTATTGCTCTCTATTTACCACTACTCACGCTATTATAGCCATAACTGCTATTTTTAATACAAATGCCACAAATAATAATGGCAATAAGAATGGAAATAATAACAATAATAATAATAATAATAATAATAATAATAATAATAATAATAATAATAATAATAATAATAATAATAATAACGACAACAACAACAACATCAATCACAGCAACAATGTAAATTCCGTCTGTCGAGATATTTATTATTTGTTCATGTCTACACTTCATAGAAACCTGCAATCTATAAAATTAACAATGGTAGATAATCTTCCAGGAATGTATATCTATCTATTGGTATTTAAATGTTGTCATTTGCTATTGTTACAATTGAAATTTGTTTGTAGCTAGTTCTATGCCCTCTCATTCTATCAATCTAGTTTTTGCTTCTTCTTGCTCATTGATTACTTGTATGTATGTATGTATGTATGTATGTATATATGTGTGTGTTTAAGTATATATATATATGAATATATATTTGTGCATATATATATAGATGAATGTACATTAATACATACTTTCATATATGTACACATGTATATATATATATATATATATATATATATATATATATATGCATACATACACACACGCGTGTACACACACACACACATACACACACATCTCTCTCGCTTAGGTTTTGCGAGACTAATAACCTGAGGTAGAATACAATATACGTATGTTTCAGAAGGAAATGTTAGCCGAGTTTAGGGCAGTAATAAGAAAGAGGGAGGACAATGGAATAAATGATTATTTTATGAACGTCATTAGCTTACAGACGTCTTTGCTATAGGATTGAGAGGACTCATAGTTGAGTGATTCAGGCACTGAACTACATGTCCACTGCATCATATAGCAGAAATAGCTGTTAGCTAATGCAGTTCATACTGTAATCATTTCTTCCTGTGTCATCTCTTTTTCTTATTATATATATATATGTATAAAACTGTATGTATAAGTATAAATATACATCCGTGTGTTCGTGTGTGTGCGTATGTATGTATAGTCAATTCAAATAAACGAAATAAACGGAAAAATTTTTTTTTAAGCGAACGTGAGAACGTGCACGAGAAACGTATTAGTTTGACGCTTGATTAAAGAAGAGAGTTCTACGTTTCCAGCATGACTCGTGTGTGTGTGTGTGTGTGTGTGTGTGTGTGTGTGTGTGTGTGTGTGTGTGTGTGTGTGTGAGT
>NC_068983.1:83107753-83109305 GCF_001194135.2 Octopus bimaculoides
GTGTGTGTGTGTGTGTGTGTGTGTGTGTGTGTGTGTGTGTGTGTGAGTGATCTAAAGGTTGGAGTATTGCATTCATGATCGCAATGTGGTTTCGATTCCCAAACAGGTATGAAATTTTGTTCTTAAGCAAATTCTCCCTCCTGTCTATTCAGCTTGAATAGACTTCGACGAACTAGCATTCCGTCCTGTGATAATGTTGACCTGACTGCCAAGCTAACGGTGTGATTCCATTCGAAAGCTAAAACAATGCGTAGCGCATTCCGACCAGTGTTGGATAGCACCATCCGACATCAAAACATATACATACATTATTTACATTATTTACAGTTGACGGATATTTGTCCTCATCTTGTTTGTTGTTAACGTTTAGGCTATAATGTACATAATTCCTCATCTCTTAAATATAGAACTATATACATTAATGCTTATGAAGGTGTTTATTCGAACCCATTCAATTGATATCATTTCATGAAAGTACAATATGAAAATATGTTTTTAAGAATCTCTCCGACTATCCCTTCCTAAGGCAAATAAGTGTATATAATCATATATGTGTGTATTTTAGGAGGCATATATGATTATGTTCACTATATACAGGAATATACGTATAAAATATCACTTTAAAAAGAGTAGATAAGTGATTCGACAATTTCCCCTCTCAGTTGCACACACATCTGCGACGTTTTTCTCAGTTCTGCTAGTTGCGGGTCTCTCAGAACGTTCGTCAATATCGACATTTTTCGGGCAACTTGGAAACATCTGAACCACTCGTACACTTGTGTGCAACTCATACACTCCTCTCCAGATAATTTCTGCAACTTCGAGTGGGTCTCTGAGCAGGTGTCGCCATGACAACTTTGTCTGACATGTTCAATGCACGCTTTCCTTCCAAGAACTACTGTAAACAGCGGAAGTGGGCTAGAACGTTAAAACTTAGTGCACGTGCACAACAGAGTTTAAGGTCAGTTCATGCTAAGCAGCTTCACCCTGCGTGCTTTAGCTTTGTTAATATGGCAACAATCTGGATACTGTTTGATCAAACCTCGTATGCATATATATTCATATACATACATAAATACATATATATATATATATATATATATATATATATATATATGTGTGTGTGTGTGTGTGTGTGTGTGTGTGTGTGTGTGTTAATAACCTATATTATTATTAATAGCGTCAATATCTTTTGCTAACTTAAGTTTAACAAACATAAATCACCCAACATCCTACTACCGAATGTGGAGAGTAGAAACTAAAGTCATGCCGTAATTCTACACAGGAAGTCTATGTATAATAGGAGGAGAGAAATATTTTTTACATAAGTGATAATTTTCATGCACACTATCAATATGTATACAGGCACAGACAAAGAAACATATTTCATCTCCACTCACTTTCCGTCTAGTGAACAATAGAAAGAATTGCAACTTGTTTTTGAATATAGATATACATGTAGAGAGAGATATAATCACACACACACATACACACATACGTATATATTATACCTAGATAGATATATACAAATATATATATATATATATATATA
>NC_068983.1:83110125-83115125 GCF_001194135.2 Octopus bimaculoides
AGAGGTTAAAATATCCATCTAAGGGAGAGAAGTATCCATTACACTAACGGTGTATTACCTATATTTAACCATGGGCATACATATGTAAACATATTATGCTCATAAATTATAGGTAAAGATAAGGATAAACATGGGTTTATCAAGAATCAAAATTTAAAGAAAAACAGAAAATGGAGAAGTACTGATTAACAACAATTGACTTACATCAATTATTATTTATTAATTCAATGCAAATAGACTACATCCAGTCTAACAGCTGTTTCTGCTTCCAATGTTATACGGTATTGCCATTGATATTCAAAATATGTAATTATATGTGTGTGTGTGTGTGTGCGTATGAGTGGGTTGCTAACGAGCCACATGGTTCCAGGTTCAGTCCCACTGCTTGGCACCTTCAGCCGACCAAAGCCTTGTGAATGGATTTGGTAGACGGAAAGTGAAAGAAGCTCGTCGTATATATATATATGTCGTATATATATATATATATATATATATAAATGTAGGTATTTACATTGAGAAACAAACAGAAGACCACACACGCACATGCACACACAGATATGTATATATATGCATATTCATATATTCATACACTTATGCAATACAGACATACGTACGTGAATACATATTTACAAACAAAAAATTCCACACAAAACTTTTCAGAGGAACGAATGTATCTCTGAATTTAAAATAAAAGCTCAAAAAGAAAATGTATATGTAAGACCATTTGTAAGACTTATATATACACAATCACAAAACTCTATTTTCGATATTGAAAATGAGGGATGCTATATAGATTTGTGTTTCATCTTACTTTCTGCAGTAGGATACGTATGCTAACGGGGTGTAATAGATAGGTAGGTAGGTAGGTAGGTAGGTAGGTAGGTAGGTAGGTAAGTAGGTAGGTAAGTAGGTAGGTAGGTAGGTGAAAGAAATCATACCACACGTATTACAATTAGTGTATTTAGATTCACTACATCTACTCATGGAGCAGAGTTTGTTTAATTAAATAATTCTTTACCGGAGGCAGGTCTTACAACAGATGTCTTCACAGATTAAATACAAAACAGTTTTGGAATATTTGGAATATAGAATGTTTTGCCTCATACAGATTCAGTTTGATGATGATGATGATGATGATGATGATGACGACGACGATGATGTTAACAACAACGATGATGACGACGATGATGGTGATGACGACGTTGATGATGATGATGATGATGATGATGATGATGATGATGACGATGACGACGATGATGATAACGATGGCGCAGATATCGGTGATGATGATAGTGGTGGTGGTGGTGGTGGTGTGTGCGTTGATGGTTGTAGTTATGTTGTTGGTGACGGTGGTGGTGGTAATGATTAGCAGAAGAAGAAGAAGAAGAAGAGTCATGAATGACAGGAACGTTGAAGGCCACAGAGCAAGAGGAAGTAAGCGTGGGGGAAAACAGAGTAAACTGATAATAGATATTCCATTAATATAATTACAATTAAAAATGTATCTGATGTAAACAATTTCGAAAAGTTTAATTAACATTTTTCATTTCCAAAATTTATTTTATTTCATTTCCATCTTTATTATTATTATCATTATTGTTATTATTATTATTATTATTATTATTATTATTATTATTATTATTATTATTATTATTATTATTATTATTATTATTATCTTTCCCCCCTTTTCATGTGTGTAATATTCATCTTATTTTTATGTATTGATTTTGTTTATGTAATCCCTTGTTTATTTCTAATATTTACTGATTGACTGACTGATCACAAGTCTATTAATCTTCTAAGCTCTCCACATTTGGACACCTGTTTTGCTAATGTAACGACATGCTGAGGAATCTTCACAATTATATTTTCATTCTCTCCTTACTGCCGTGTTGTTGTTGTTGTTGTTGTTTTCGTTGTTGCCAGCAATTTATTATGTTTTTCCATATTTTTATTATTGTTTTCATTTCTTTCTTTTTTTCCCCCTCTGATCTGTTCCGTTTTTTTTTTTTCTTTTATTTTTAGCTGATGTTTTCTTTTTCTTCTTTTTTTGGTTGTTTTTTTCAACTAAATAATTTTCTTGAACTTCCAGTTGATGAGAAAATTGTCTTTGAGATGAAATGTGATAGAAAGCAATAAAATATAGAAGAAAAATAACATCCAAACATGATCGTGTTTTATTTGAATAGGCTGCCGTATTTCTTTACTAGAAACATAACTAAAAACAGCCAAAGGTAAATAAGTAAACAGATTTTCAATTTCTCGACAAAATGATTCATAATAATTATAGCATTAGGTGAGTTTAGGGTGCTGAAATTCAGATTGATCTACGAATCAGAAGTTCAAATCATGATATAGTCATAGACGCAGGAGTGGCTATGTGGTAAGTAGCTTGCTTACCAACCACATGGTTCTGGGTTCAGTCCCACTGCGTGGCATCTTGGGCAGTGTCTTCTACTATAGCCTCGGGCCGACCAAAGTTATCTGAAAGTTAGTTGATTTGACACTATAATGATGATGTAAAGGTAGTAATCCCTGATCTTTGGTTGGTTTCCACAACCGTATCGACTTGATTGAAAACAGTTATTGTTCCCTAATTTTAATACCCTTATCAATTATATAATTTAGCATTAATTTCGGGATGCTATACATGTCAACCAAACATCCCTAAGATCAAATCCTGCTGAACGGACACAATACGGAAAGCAATAAGCTGCAATTAATACATTCACTCGGTTATGTCCACAACAGCTTTTTAAACTCCGAAACAGCACAGCAATCTAACAGAAGACATATAGGCTAGTGGCTAAGTAACTAGGCTTCTTGGATTGAGAAGAGCGTTATGCCCTTCGACAAGACACTTCATGCTGCTGTTGGCTCTCCAAATTGACAGATTACCTGATTCGCGTCAAGTGATACGCCTTCAAACCTCATCAGGCATGAGGGGCAATACGTTCAACAGAGGGTTGACATAGCTTATCGTTAATGTTTACCTTTTAGACTTACAGCAATTTACAGAACATTTGCAATTTATTTAATGCTCCTGCTGCTTATAGTGATGAGTTACAGGTCAGCGTTATTCAGAGTTATATTATATTGACCTAGGTCACTTAAAAGTTAGCTGTCTTGATCATGAGTTCAAACTCAGGTAGGTAATATAGATAATGACACTTCAGTTTTCTTTGTTTCTTATAAACTTAGAGGGTAGGTGAAAGAGCACCAATGATATCTACTGTCATACGTAGATGGAGTAGTACCCAGCTTAATGATGCAATGATGCAGATAGTACCCAGCTTAAAAATCTGAAGACAAAAATGCATAGAAATATTTAAGACCAAAAATAAAATAAAATAATACAAATAGCAACAGAAATGAGATTATTTGTCGTGACTAGTCATCTTTCAAAGCACTTGTAAATATAATTAAATAAGGCCTTATAAGGCTGAAACACATCACCGCACTGCCAAACGAATATTCACTCCCCACGTTATTGCTCATATTAGAGTTGATTTCTTATTTTGGCACAAGGCTAGTAATTTCAAGGGAAGGAGAAGTCGGTTACATTGACCCTAGTAATCAGCTAGTGCCTATTTCCTCGACTCCGAAGGTATGAAAGACAAAATCGATATCGGTGGAATTCGAACTCAGAAGGTTAAGACAACGAAGTGCCGCTAAGAATTTTCTCCGACGGGCTAGCGGTTCTGCCAGCTCACCGCTGTAATTCCTACATTAATATTCTTTACTAATCTAGGCACACGGCCCGAAATTTGGGAGGAGGGGGTCAGTCGATTAGATCGATCCCAGTACACATAAAGTCGTATCCATCAAGTGTGAAATTCTTTTGAAATTTGGCTAATAAAAGACTATTACTTTACCAGTCTCTGGAAAGTCATACTACATCGGAATAAATATTTAATTCTTTACGGAGAAAAAAAAATTGAAATGTCGTGGGAACTTGTTTTTTCTACTCTATCGGCAGCACTTTCCACAGTTGTATTTATTAAGCTGCAGCAGTGATAGCGGAGATTTTGTAGTTTTGTTATAGTAAAAAAGGCAGATTAAATATTGAAACTGTCTATTGCCCATCTTATCAAGCACTAGAAGTAAATCGAAAGCAACAAAACGCAAAATCAGTCGGACTCGAAGCTGTAAAGCTATTTAATCAAGTAAAGCTAGTTAATCAAGTCAAATAAATACAGGACTGGTCAATTTATCACGAAATAATGAAAAATTCCGGAAACAACTTTATTTCTACATAATAAAAGGCAAGGAAAAGTTTTGGTAAGAAATTTCGAATTGGGTTATTTTATCTGAACAGTCTTTTAAACTCTCAGCTAAAATAAAGATTTGTGTTGAAGGGGAAAAAAATTACATATCTTTCTGTTATATTGACTTATTAAAATGAAATTAATCTTGTAATATAGAGGACTAATATAACATATTTCAACCTCCCAAAATACAGTGAATGCACCTAAGTGTAAACTGAAACTAAGGGTGACTTAGTAGCTAAGGATAATGAAACAGAATTTCTTTGACGCAAAATTTAAAATATCCAGTGCCTGTAACATTTTTATGTGTATAAATCAGTAAAAGTACTTTTGTCTCAAATGGAAAGCCATCTTTCAGTTGAAAATCCATTTGTATACTAGTTAAACTTGAACAATCGTTCGCAAAAAGAAAACAATTAGTAAATAAACATTGCAATATATTTAATATTAAAATTAAAATTCTAAAAAGTGGAACTTATAATATTTTGTATTGCATTATTAATGAAGCCTTCACTACAAGCACAAAAGCTCTAGAAATGTTAATGCGATTTCCAACTACATGTGCATATAAAATAACTTCTCCATGTTATTCAATCACAAAACATAAAACAAATTTACAAATGAACTGGATACCAAAGCTACCTTATAGTTACAAGTAACATACGTAATTCCATATATTATGAATATCGGTGACGAAAAACATTCATCATGGTCACTAACTTTTAACGTTAT
>NC_068983.1:83121729-83123827 GCF_001194135.2 Octopus bimaculoides
ACATCGAAACAAAACACTCATGCATGCATAGCTACATACACGCATACCTATCTACATATATACATACATACAAACATACATACATACAAACATACATACATACATACATACATACATGCATGCATACATACGCATTTAAGATTGCAACATGAAAATTACATGGATTAACACTCATGTAAAACTGCATGTATTTGTGTGATCATCATCATCATCATCATCAACATCATCATCACCATCACCATCACCACCACCACCACCACCACCACCATCATCATCATCATTATCATCATCACCATTATCATCATTATTATCATTATCATTGTCGTCGTCATCGTCGTCAGCATCGTCATCATCGATAATACCAAAACTATTATTAATTGGTTCTATTATTGCTATTATTATTGATGTAATCGTTTTTGTACCTATTATTCTTCGTCTAAGCATTGTTTTTGTTGTTGTTGTTGGTGTTGTTATTATCCTCATGATGTTTGTCAATGTCGTCATCCTCACATTAATGAAAGAGGATAAAGAAGAATTCTTATTCTGATTGCTGTTATCAGTATTATTATTATTATTTCTATTATTACAAGAGAGTATTGCAAGCGATAAAACTGTACACCTATATAAATTATCTCTCGAACGTTGCCGTCACTGTCTGCTTGTCTGGAACAGGGCAATGGTATTTCAATGTATAACATTTAGTGATATTTTTATTATTTTATCCATTTAGTTATCTGTTAACTATTTAACTATATCATTCTGTCTAAAACAGGCAGACTGATGTAACAGTTTTTAGGTGTATTATTGTATCGAGTTAATTAGATTTCTTTTGTTAGTTTTTTAATGTTATTTTGTATTACTAGTTTTTTAAAATAAGAAAACGCATGTATGAATGCATATACTCACACACACACACACACACATATATATATATGTGTGTGTGTGTGTGTGTATGTGTGTATGCGTGTGTATGTGTATATATGTATATATATATATGTCATTATTCATACATGTATACATACATATAATTATACTTAAATATATACATACACATACGTACACAGATATATGAACACATACACACATATATAGGCATGAATGCAAATATATGTGTGTGTATGTGTGTGTGAGTATATGTATGTGTGTGTATATAAATATATATATATATGCATGTATGAATGAAGAGTGTAAGAAAAGATTTGAGTAAAGTGTTGTTAAGAATTACATATCCACACATACACACTCACACACATATCTAGACGGTTATAAATATATATACATGCCTACATACTTGTATGCATACATATTTATTCATCTACACACACACACACAAATGTATACGTATGTGTATGTGCACGTGTGTGTGTATATGACATATGTTCTCACACGTACACATAAAGGAAATTAGTCTCAAGTTTTGTGCACAGGATGAGAAAAAAATCAGGGAAAAAAATAATAATTATTATTACATCTCGAGTGTAATTTTGCGAAAAACAGTGAAGCTGAGGTATTTTGCAGGTACTTCAAAGGTAAGTACAAAAGTATTGTCATGAAATGATTGCCTGGTCAATTGCATTTATACTTAAAGATAAGTGGATTTTCTAATTTCCATCATGAATGGTAGCCAATTTAGATATCCAGAGAGAGAACTAAATGCGTTTCTTCATTCCCCCAAGTATTTTCGGTTTTCATATTGTGTTGCAAATTGATGAAGCATTAGTTTTCACTTTCCTCATAAATATCAAATTCTCTGTTAAGAAAAGACCATCTTGAAAATTATATTTTGATGCAAGCCAACTCTTAGCTGATTAAAGAGGTGAAAAGAATAAGTTGACGGCTACAACAACAACGACGATGATGATGATGATGATGATGATGATGATGATGATGAGGTGGAGGTGGTGGTGGTGGTGGTTGTGGTGGTGGTTGTTGTGGTGGTGGTGGTGATGATGATGATGATGGGCGCTGATGCTGATTATGATGATGATGATGATTATGATGATAATGACGACGATGATGACGTTGGTGGTGGTGGTGGTGGTGGTGGTCGTCGTCGTCGTCGTCGTCGTCGTCGTCGTCGTCGTCGTCGTCATTGTCG
>NC_068983.1:83123881-83125290 GCF_001194135.2 Octopus bimaculoides
ATGGGCGCTGATACTGATTATGATGATGATGATGATTATGATGATAATGACGACGATGATGACGTTGGTGGTGGTGGTGGTGGTGGTGGTCGTCGTCGTCGTCGTCGTCGTCGTCGTCGTCGTCGTCGTCGTCATTGTCGTCGTCGTGATGATGACGATGATGACAACGACTACGACGAGGCCGACGACGACGACGACGGCGATGATACGGCGATGATGATGATGATGATGATTATTATTATTTGTGTGAACGCGTGTGTCAGTGATATTTTGTGAGGTGATGTGGTGTGATTCGATGATGATGACGATGTATGACATTATAATGACAAAACCACGTAGACAGACAAATAAAGTGATATAATGTTAATCACACGAATACTTACATCGTCGTCACCTATGCCACATAGATATACATAAATACGTAAATAAAGATAGGCAAAACGCATAAGACCAATATCTAATACTTTCTTTTATACAGAGACAATACATGTGTAAACGATGGTATATGCCTATGAATGTATATATGTTTCGAGATCCACTATTCCAAAGAAAATATGTGTGTCTCAGTGTGAGTGTATGTATATGTGTGTGCGTAAAACATGTTTACTGAATTGTATCTTTCTTATGATAAAAACCAAGTGAGGGATTAACTTTACCGTCCGGATAATCTCCAACAGGGTGCGAACGGTTCTAACATATAAACACTCACGTGTATAGATGCACATATACATATGCATACATATATGTATGTATGTGCATGTATATAGATATATGGCCGCAATCAAATGACTGAAACAAGTAAAAGAGTGTATATATATATAGGTTCAAAAAAAGGACAAAGACAAAAAACAACAACAAAAAACAACAACGTGAGGACGTGATACAGGTTGTGTTACTAGACGCTCGGGAAAGGAAAGAGAGAGAGAGAGAGAGAGAGAGAGAGAGAGAGAGAGAGAGAGAAAGAGGCATTACATGTAGTATCCAAACCTTGTGTTTGGTAAGTCTCAGGTAGTGTACCTGCGGAGCACGTTGGCTGCCAGGCGTCATCGGCGTTATTGCTCATTCGTCGCTGGATCTACTCTCGTAATATACGCGTTGGTTATATTTTACATTATTGATACGGAAGATGGAGTGTAACTAGAAGCTTTATTAGCACGACAATCATTTCGGCTTCGTTCTGCACTGCTCCCATGTGGGTATTGGACGATATAATGACATCAGATGCAACGAACAGTCCAGTGAGCCTCATCAGGTGACGTAGCATGATTCAAAAGTTATCAGATTTACATTTCATTTTCGCTACATGTATACATGCATGGATGTACACGTATGTATATAAGTGTGTGTGTGCATGTGTGTGTGTATGTGTGTGTGTGTGTTTGTGTTTGTGTGTGTGTGTGTGTGTGCGT
>NC_068983.1:83125312-83127219 GCF_001194135.2 Octopus bimaculoides
GGGGGGGGGGGGGGTCGGTGTAGGCAACCACCAAGTCTAGAGACCAACGTCACACTCCTACAAAAATTTTTGACCACGCCGTCACGCTTGACTGCAAAAGCCAGCCATCAAAGACCTCCATATGCTACAGCTGTTCAATCCGATGCTATAAACACCCGCTTTTTAATTTAGAGTCTTTTATTTTTATTTTATTTTTTTAGCAACGACTTATTGACCACAAATATAAACACCTTCCTTCCCCATTTACATTAGATTGTGTTTTTATTTTCTTTATATTTTTATCAACCACTTCCTAACCAAAACTTCCTCACTTCGCCAAATTGTGTCTCAACTGCTAGCAACGCACTACCAGCAAATAACTTGGAGCGAAAATAAAATGTAAATCTGATAACTTTTGAAGCATGTTACATCACTTAATGAGGTTCACTGCACTGTACGTTGCATCTGATGTAATTACATCGCTCCACACCCACTAAAGAGCAGTGCAGAGTGAAGCCGAAACGGTTGTTGCGCTAATAAAGCTTCTAGTTACACCCCGGTTTCCACATCAATAACTTAATGTATATATCTGCATCAATCACTTAATATATATATGTGTGTTTGTGTGTGTGTGCGTGTGAGCATATATATATATATATATATATATATATATGGAACAAAAACGCAATAGAGGGCATTAAAACGTTCGGAGAGATAGACGATGCATAGGCGGACAAGAGAAACAACAATTAGAAGGACAGGCAAAAAAAGACGGGTCATTCTTGGCTTTCTTTTATCAGTCAAGTCCCAGAAGTCATGACCATTTCGGGCAGTTACACTTGAGATGGTTCGATCTGGTCGCCCCTCAAGAAGTCTAAGCTAAGAGCATTAGACCCTTTTTTAAGAAAGTTAGTGAATATGTACGGTAACAAAAACAAAAAAATAAACAAATTCACAAAAAGCGGAGAACATGGTACACAATTACGAATACAAACAAGTAATAACAACAGGCGTCTTTCGACTGAGAATGAATCATATTGAGCTGGCGTGTATGAAGTGAAAGCCTAAAGGCAGGATCATGGGAGAGGGACACAACATGTGTTGACGGTTGGCAGTCAGGCCAAGAAAGAAAGATATATATATGTATACATATACATATACATATACACATATATATATATAGATGCATATATATACTTATGTATATATCTATATTTATATAAGTATATCTATCTCTTTGTGTGTGTGCGTGTCTGTGCGTGTGTGTATGCATGTATGTGTATGTATATATATATATATATATATATATATATATATATATATATATATATATATATATATATAAACGTCCACAAATACATACATATATATATATATATATATATATATATATTCGTGGACGTTTTTAAATATGTTTTAAATTTAAAATTTAATGGAACAGTAGAAAATTACGCATTTTGCAGTTTTGTAGAAAAAACTCAAAGTTGACGAGAAAACGTATACAAAGCCTACAAGAACAAGAATGAATTTTTTCTTTGCTATTTTATATAAGAAAGTTCAAATTTAAAAGCCAGTTTAGACATTTTCATTTTTTTAATATTTAACTAAAATACTTGAATATTACTGAGAGCAATATAAAGAGAAATTAATGGAATATCTGATGACATTTTATATCTTTCTTGCATACACATATCTGCAAATACAGGCATGATACATCTTTTTTATACACCTCTGTAGAAATGGAATGTGATAGTTATTATATATGTAAGTTCAGTGGGCAGATGGAAAATCCTCATGTTCTAATTCTCTTGTTTTCAAAGTTT
This sequence comes from Octopus bimaculoides, assembly GCF_001194135.2. Taxonomy (NCBI): domain Eukaryota; kingdom Metazoa; phylum Mollusca; class Cephalopoda; order Octopoda; family Octopodidae; genus Octopus; species Octopus bimaculoides. The sequence goes on from NC_068983.1 coordinate 83,127,115, forward strand.
TGAATTTAAAAATATTAGAATTATACACTAAGTCAGTTATATACTTACACACACATACACACACACACACACACACACACACACACACACACACACACACACACA
>NC_068983.1:83127588-83131889 GCF_001194135.2 Octopus bimaculoides
TATATATATATATATATATATATATATATATATATATCAGCATGTATGTATATGCATATATGTAAAATATATATATATATATGCAAAATTAGTTCATAAGTCCATCAATGAGTCTAGAAATTCTCGGTCTCATGCACAGAATTAAATATCTCTTACTAACGGTTTTTTATTGGCGTGTTTTTGTAGTAAGCATCGAGAATCATGGCTCTAATATTGTTACTGATATATTTCTGACAGAATTAAAATTTAACATTAACTCTAAATTACTTTCAACAGCCATTAATTGTCGTATATTGCATGTTTTTTCTCTTTTTTCTTTTTTTTTTCTTTTTGTAGATTACTATTAATAAAACTTTCAACTTGTTCATCTGCAAGCATTTTTTATAATCAAATATTAAGTGGTTGCGTTATTATCAAGTAACGTTTTCTATCTGGTTTTGTTTCGTGTTCTGTATTGTAATATGCTGTAGTTTTGCTCCACGTAGTAAAATGCATTGTCAGCTGACGTTAAAGCGTTGTTTATTACTTTCTGTGATGAAGGCATTAATAAACAGAGATACACAAAACTATAACAAAAATGTGTTTAACACGAAACTCAAAGATGTCCTTCAATATGTTAGAAAAATCATAAAGAAAACAATAAAATGAGGAAATACATAACACAGGTTTATGTGCACGTGTCTGTATGCATATATATGTATGTAAAAATGGTAAGAGTAGACTAATGTATTCGTTATTATGAACGAAAGAGAATATATCCTAATAATAATCAATAATACACTATGCGATAGCTGCAAATTCTTCAAAATATAAAAATATATAATTACATAATTAAATATTAAACTCAACTAATTAATTTACCACCACAAACGCAGCAACATGATGTAATATTCTTTCAACAAATAAAGAGATATTTAGCTCCAGCAAACATCTATGGAACTATAAAGACTCGCTAACAAAATATAATCTTTTAGTCAATGCAGCTACACACAGGATTATTATAGAACTAAACCTAATCACTAAGCATGTATGGAAGAAATATATCTTATATTCACATCTAGGGTGTTTTAAAAGAAATCCTAGAAGAAATCAACAACTTTGGCAATATTTCTCCGAAAGAAAATTCTTCCGCAATGAAATCTTAGTCATGATACTACACCGTATATAGAAATGCAAGATACAAAATAATAAAAGAATTCAATATGCCAAAGAAGATCCCAAGCAGTTTTTGGTTACGAGCCCAAAGTTTTTATCTTATAATTCCCACAAAGCATTCAATGCATTTAGAAAGAAGTGGTGATGTGTTCTCAACTTGGGCGTACGTCTGTGGCCTCAACATTGAGAACATAACCATATCATCTGCACTCGATACCTTGATGATGTATTTACAATGGCTGATGGGCCAACAGGAGATTATGAAAATTATTCCCTCTTCAATATCAACACTGAACATGACTCTATTTCAAGATAAATAGATACAGCCATTCCGCTTTCAGATATGAATTTAGAAATACGAAACAGTATATATAGCACATCTCTATACACATATGCCATAGAACACCTATGCCATAGAACACCTATGCCATAGAACACCTTTATGCATGAGGCCAGTGATTGGCTTTATAGATATAAAAAGGCTGTACGGAAATTCTTTATGAGGCAAGTCATTAAATTTTCATCAACAAAACATGTTTTTAAAGAAAGTATTCCAATAGGACTAATAAAGTCTAATCAATAACGAAAAAAATATTTGTTATTGTAGAGCAATTCAAAGCAAATTTACTCTTACAGGTATAACAGACAGATTTCCAAAGGACAAAACATCATGCAAACAACATATATATTGTACTATGTAAACAAAATGTACCCTAGTTATAGAATGGACGATGTTGTCATTAAAACAGTGTTATGACAGAGACTGCAATATATACCTCGCCTATCTACGTACTAACAGTTACAATACAGTACAGAAACATTGGACATAAAATCATCATCATCATCATCACAAAACCATAAATCCTAAGGCCGCAGAATCTAAGAGTTGTATAGAACTTTTTGGCAACTGATACATGGCATACAACATTTCCTTTGTGGTTTAACATGTATTTGCAACAAGAAACCAGGAAAGCACGTTACCATAGAGAATACTGAATACAAATATAAAAAACAAATACGTTTTTGCTTCAGTGACATGAAGATTTAGAAGGTAATGTATGTCGTTCTTAACTTAATTTGAACTCAGTTGAACTTACGGTAGAAGTAGATCACTTGAGTGAGATTTGGATATTCTTGTCAGATGATCAAGTAACAAATATGAAGCCACCCTGAAGTCATCAGACAGAGTAAAATATATAGTGAATTAAAAAGAAAATCTGATAACTGCTTTTACTAGGATTGTTATTTATTCCATGCACGATAAATAAGAGCTGTTTCGTGATTTCTCACATACAGGAAATCTATACGTACGATCATGCTTACATCAGATTTTTTCATTTCTTTTTTCACTCATCTATCAGAGAAAATATAGCATCCATGCTGACTAGGCTCTTGCGAAAACAAAAAAGGAAAAAAACTTACACATTTGCATCAATTTTTTTTTTATGTGCGATGAAGTATTTATATGTTGGGCTTGCTTATGTACAATTTCTTTTTTTAATATTACACTTACGTCTTGTGATCATTACTTAAAAACGTTTATGACAGAACAGAATGATGTTTCACCGACATATTTTTCATGTAATTCTTTTCCATTGTTTTTCTGTACTACTGAGTGTAGTACTTTTAGATTTGAGGAAAGGTGCCATGCCTTAGCGATCTTGCATGTGGAGATAATTATATCGATATATATATATATATATATATATATATATATATATATATATATATATATTTGCACGTATATATCTTTGTATATATTCTGGTGTGGCTGCATTTAGGTGAACAAATGGAAGATAAAGTAGTCAAGAGTAGTTAATACACGCAGCAGAGTATATTTCGTCATTCAAAGCTGATGAATCCATAGATCACTACTTGAAGTCTATGTATATGTATATATATATATACATACACATATGTATATGCGTGTATAAACATGTACACACACATACACATAAATATATGAAGTTTGTCTAATTAGGAAAGCTAAAGTGAGCCTAACCTTTTTAAGTTGTTCAAATTGCACATGTTAGGAGATTAAAACTTTCTCTGTTCAAAAATGCTGCTCAAGACAGTTTCCGTCTCAATTGGTGCATTTACGCCATCGTTTAACCTACTTCTCGAATCCCATTTTTATAAAAATGCAGGTGTACTCTGCTGTACCTATTTCTCCACTGCAACTCTCGTCTCCTTCTGTTTGAAGACTGTATCCCACTGGAGCGAACATGAGCAATTCAAAGAGTGACAGAACTGGATTGTACAATAGACAAAGATTCACTGGTCAACCCAGCTTTCAATTTGCCTGATTTGCTATCAAATATGTGTGCAGTCAAGTAATGTCATGGTTTCTATGTGTATATACATATTCACATATCTGTATGTATATAAATATATATATATATACACAATCATATATATATATATATACACACACACATACATATGTATGTATGTATGTATGTATGGATGGATGGATGGATGGATGGATGGATAGATGGATGGATGGATGGATGTGAGAAATAAGGATAAATACAAATTTATGATTAACAGGTCCAACGTGCGTTTTACTATTATGGTTGTTTGGAGCCCAGTAGTAGGTGTTCCAAGTGCATTTAGATACTCTGCCACAACGGATCATCAGGGAACAATTTATTAAATTATGCTGTAAAAGAGACACAAAAGAATCCAGACGATTACCTCAGACAAAATTCATCAAAAATTTGGGCTGACAGAACGTAGAGAATAAGAGAAAATCCAGTAAATCGACAGTATTTCACACAAACTGGAAATCCAGGTGTATTCATTGCTTGCAGGGTATAACGTAAAACAAATTAAAGAATATAGATTTTAGCATCACATTTATTATCCCTTTAGGATCTCTTCAACAGCAGGAAGGGTAAATAAATTATTCAATACGGCGGAACAAATATAAACAAGGATTATGCTGCTCCATGCAACATTATTTCATCAAGGCTATAAAACCACTTAATAAATGTGATACCATTCTTTTTATAGGTTTCACAAACACACACACATGCATATATGTGTGTATATGTAAGTATATGTGTATGAGCGTGTAGATATAAGCATATAAATATATATCCATGTATATATGTATATATATATATATATATATATATATGTGT
>NC_068983.1:83131899-83133558 GCF_001194135.2 Octopus bimaculoides
GTGTGTGTGTGTGTGTGTGTGTGTGTGTGTGTGTGTGTGTGTATATGCATATTTACATCATTTGCATATCTCAAATTTATATAGAATAATATTATGCATATTTGTACACTCGTAAACACCTAAACACGGACAAACAAGAAAATCATAGTGTGTACTTTAGCAGATACTAATTAAAGCTTGACAGAATAAAAATTACACTAAACTAGATACATACTGCGTTCAAAAAATATACAACCATTCACAGTTGTCATTAAAAAAAGATTTTGATAGTTAGAATTAGTTGAAATAACTTCAACCACTATATAGCATGAAAGTAAAAAACAACATAGATAGAAGCATTTATTATTACATAAGCGTTTTCCTGTTGCATAAATTTTACAGTCTGAAAAAGAGATTGAAGTAGATTGGACAACATTGTCTCTCAGATTATACAACAGAGCCGAAAATGTATAAGCAACTAGCTTCAGCCAAGTCACCACTTTCAAAACTAATATGTATTGTAGATATGTCTGAACTGCTCACGTAACAGAGCAAGCTTTTAAAGCAGTGAAAAGCGGAGCCATAACAACGACAGTGTACGTCATCCAGTAAAGCGCTTCTTTTGGCTCGCGACTCACATTCAGAAGCAGACTAAGCCAACACGCTTGCTTCTTGAAATTGAAACAGAATCAATATCAATATATTCTCATAATACTTCAGGAAACTAAAAAAAAACAGTGGATTTATGAACGTCTGTGGTCTCTGGAGCATACTTGTAAGTATCTCCAGGATACCAATGCGCCATTAAAATGTACGTAATGTTTAATGGAAAAATAGTGCATCCTAAATTAAGATTATTCAGTATTAACGATGATATATCAAGCCATTACAAACACAAAGTGAAATTACCACTAAATACAACAAATATTGTAGTTCTTGGATTTCAGTAAACATATATGTATATGTGTGTATGTATATGTGTGTATGTATATGTGTGTATGTATATATATATATATATATATCCATATATAAAAGTGAGTTCAATTAGAGGTTGTAAAAACCGTCTATGGTATATTTATATCCCATAAATTACTGGTGTCTTACCTATATGTGATTATGAGCATTGGTATTAATGCTCATAAATGATAGGTAAGGAAAGGAATAAACCGAAGTTTATGTATATTTAAAGAAAAATAAGAAAATTTTTCCGCTCTGATGAAGTTCTTGTATTTAAGTTGGTATAATTATTACCAATGATAGTTATTATTGTTGTAATAATCAAGCCTCCTTATACCCAAAATAGCCCGGACAGAAACAGCTGTTAGATGAGATATTGTCTCTTTTTTTTTTTTGTAATCAATACATGATAATTGATTTTTATCAATTATCAATTTTATCCCCATTTTCTTATTTTTCTTTATATGCATACATGTGTGTGTGTGTATATATATTTCTCTGTTTATTCATACGTACATACACACACATACCTACATACACGTACTTATATATGTATCTATATATATGTATGTATGTATGCATATATACATACACACACAGAGGCACACACAGACACGCACACACGTGCTTATATATGTATCTATGCATGTGTAAGTGTGTGTGTGTGTGTGTGTGTGTGTGTGTGTGTGTGTGTGTGTGTGTGTGTGTGTGTGTGTGTGTGTG
>NC_068983.1:83133671-83135939 GCF_001194135.2 Octopus bimaculoides
ATATATATGTATATATATATGTATGTACGTATGTATGTATGTATGTATGTATGTATGTATCGCTCTCTCTCTCTCTCACTCTCTCTCTCTCACTCTCTCTCTTTCTCTCTCTCTCTTTATATAAGTGTGGATGTATGTATGTATATATGTATCCATACATACGTACATACATATCCTTTGGAAGCTAATAACTAACTGACTCTGCCGATTCGCAAACGCTCGTATTTGTTTCGTTTGGACAGGCCTCGTGCACAAACGAAAAACGCCAAATTGCAATATGATGAATCACCATCCATCAGCTTTAAGCATATATACGGTCATATATGTGAGCGCATGTATTTGTGTGCTGGAGTGTGTATATATGTTTATAGCGCTATAAGTGGATATAATTGTGCGTTTACGCACATCGTGCACCTATACATTCTTGGGTAATGAACGGTATTTTCAGAAAGTGGATCTATGAAAGAATTGGCAATATGTTTTGGTTAGTATAGAGAATCCTCTTCCAAACACAGCTATTGTCCCTAGATTGAATATATCCATAAAATGTCTTTTTAAGGCAATATAAATGAAGTAGTAAAACAGTCTATGACTTAAAACAGCTTGAAAGGAAAATCTTTAGAATTTGTCTATCAAAGAATATGATTCTAAATAACTGAATTCTGAATTCTAAAAAAAAACAGACAAAAAAGAAAATGACTGAGTACTGGATGAATCAATCAATCAATCAATTAATCAAACAAGCCAACAAGCAACTTAGCAATTGATTATTTTTCTTTTGTATCTCCATCATATATGATAAAACTGAGTCAATTATTAACTGTTCATAATCATATCGAACTGTAAAATGGGTGATTGGCTCTATTGACTTCTATGAAGAGCAGAAATATTGTGATTCTGTTATAGTTATGCTGTTTGAGTCGTTGTTGTTGTTGCTGTTGTTGTTACTGCTACTGCTACTGCTGTTGTTGTTGTTGTTGTTGCTGTTGTTGATTTTGTTGTTGTTGTTGCTGTTTAGACACTGTCCCACTCATCACTACTCGACAAACTTACCAAAAGCATTCCAGCCGTGATCATTTCAACTTTTTGTACTGAACAATGCGTCAGTTTTGTTTTGTTTTTAAACGTTAGAGTGTGATTTTAATGTGGAGGCGGTGGCGGTGGAGGTGGTGGTGGTGTTGGCGGTAGTGGTGGTGATAGTGGTGGTGGTAGTGGTGGTGAGGCGGAGGAGGAGGATGAGAAGGAGATGGATGGTAGTGCTGGTGCTGGTGCTGGTGATGATGACGACGACGAAAATGACGCAGATGAGGATGATGACGAAGATGAAGATGACATCGACGACGAAGACGACGATGACGACGATGTATATGACTATGATACCATGATCATCATGATCATGATTATCAGTATGATGGAGATAGCCACCAGTAGCTAAAGAAACGGAACGATAATGACCATCATGTTGATTGCGGTGGTTGTAAGATAAAGCTAAAAATGATTATTCATACTATGGCGTGTTTCTATTGTAAAATTTTATTATTCAGTAATTCTATTCAGTTATTTTATTACTATTAGAATTATGTTGCATAGAATTGTGATTGACAGAAGTTTCTAGGTCAAATTGAAAACGTTTGAGAATTGATAAATGCACTCTTCAAACGCAGTTAAAATGTTATATAACAATATATTTTATTGCGTAACATCCGTTCCAGTTGTACGCAATATATTGTAAAAGAATAATCTAGTTTACTAGCTGCATATGTCACATATATGCGAATCCCTGCTAATTTATCACGGAATATCATAGAAATTAGATTTATGCATGCATATACACGCACGCACATACGCGTGCTCGGATGCATTCATATATATGTATATACATGTATTTATGCACAATTATTTAAATATATATACTCTGCATATAGATATATATATATGTACACTTATATATATACATATGTATGTGTATAAATGTACATATTTATATATGTACATATGTATATATATATACATAAATGTACATATATATATGCATTTATATATACATATATAGATAGATAACAACATACATGCATACATATGTGCATTTAAACACACACATGCATATATATGTATGTATTATAACGAAACACAAGATGGGGGAATGATCTAGTGATAAAGAACACAGGCATCAGGCTAAGAGCGTACATACACATACACACACACCCGTGTATGTGCACGTGTGTATACATATATATACATACATATATATATATATATATATATATA
>NC_068983.1:83136032-83136782 GCF_001194135.2 Octopus bimaculoides
TATACATACATATATGTTTGTATATATATATATATATATACAAACATATATGTATGTATATATACATAAATTGCATATTATTATCATTTCACATTACTATTATTGCTACTAATAGTACTATTACACCTGCTGCAGCTAAACATATATCTAGACACACATTTCCATATTCATCTATAAATTGTCCCTTTTCCTCTGTCAAAAAAATTGTACAAGAAAAAATGTCAACAGGATTAATTTTGTCGCTTACATTTTTAGTGAGTTAAGATATGTGTCATGTCGATTTTACTAAAGTAAGAACTCGTGTAATATTTATTTTCGAAGTCCCGGATTCATCAAACTCATGTTGATCTCAACGATATTTGAAGTCAGAACCTGAATGACAGGTTCTTTATTTCCAATGTTGCTACGCAGATACAATCTGAAGATTTTTGTTTAGTTGAATATTTTCATCAGATGATAATATAGAAAGAAAATTTGCAACGTTAAGAAACTAGAAAGCTTATAACTATCGATTACAATATCTGTAGCTATTTATGGAGTTATACATTTTATAATTTTTTTGGACCTTGAAGTCAGCGAGATAAGGACGTCACCCACCAGCCTCTAGATTTTCAGGTCTCTGAAATGGTCTAGGCGGCAGCTATCTTCAAATAAAATACTTGGGCCACATTATTTTTCCAATAGAGTGAACTCTGCTGAAGATATCCAAAGATAAATTGAGAGTGTTAAATCTGGTAACTACTTATATAT
>NC_068983.1:83137422-83139694 GCF_001194135.2 Octopus bimaculoides
TATATATATATATATATATAGATAGATAGATAGATAGATAGATAGATAGATATATGACGAGCTACTTTCAGTTTCCGTCTACTTAACTCAACATGCCGAAGTCAAAATTGTAAAGAGTTTCATCTAAACTTCTATCAAAGCCCCTCATACCAGCACTGAACTGATACTATATTTTATTGGCCCTAAGTGAATGTAAAACGAAGCTGGCCTTCTGCGGGATTTGAAATCAGATCGTTGAGAAGTTGAACAACTGATACAAAACATTTTCCCTACACACAAACACCTGCGAATTCTTTGTACGTTTATTTGATGATGAAAATTCTTAATTTTTATCGCAGTTGGATTTATTGTTTGGTAACCCAGCCAAACATACTTTATGTAGTAAAGAGTGAGCAGGTAATAGGAATCCTAGAAACAAACCACAGATTCAGGACTAGAATGATTTTGACATATGAGAACCTTCTAGCTTGCCCCTCTCTACATTGGTTAATCACCATTCTTGCTATAATCGATCAGCATTATATTATAACATGTGAAATATTGATGAAGCATCACATCATCACCCTTTTAAAGACTCCAGAAATTTTGTTCAGTCAAGTTTAACGTGATTTTGTTTTGTTTTTTTTTGTATTTTGGGGGTTTTTTGTAAGACAAAAAACCATCGTTAAAAAGTCATTCGCTCTTTCTCCTTACTTTGAGTTACAGTCGTGTCTACATCCAAATGAGTAGTCTTCTAGAAGTGCAAAGGCAAACAATCTAATGTAATATACCGATAAATAAACAGAAATCAAGAAGAAAATTTAAAAAGGAAGCTTTGAAACAAAATTTTAAAACTGGACACCATGCCTCTGGGATTTAAATCAGTTAATAACATAGGAAGAAAAACAAAACATTGTTGTATTGGCAGTTCTAGGTCATATGAAATACTACTCAGGGATCAACAATAACAAAAAAAAATATCATCTAGATAGACATCAAGTAATAATAGTGATAATAACAACACTGCAACCGCCACAATTATCATCCTCCTCTTCCTACTCCTCCTGCCCTGTCTCCTTCTCCTCCTCCTCATCATCATCACCTCTGCCATCGTTGTCTTCATTATTTCCACCACCATCACCGACCACTACCATTACCATTAGCACCACCAACATCACCATCATCAGCTTAGTCATCGTTCTCGTCGTCATCATCATCATCATCATCATGTGAAATTTCATCGTCGTTATCATCATCATCGTTGTCGTCGTAACCAAGAGAAAAACAACAATGACACTAAAGTTGACTACCATAACAACAAACACAATAAAACAAAGCAGAAGACTGCAAACAGATGTATCAGCGATTCTAAATAATACAGAACACAGCAACAAAATCAACATCAATAAGAGAAAATTACAATTATTTATTTTATTCATTTTTACTTCTCTACAATATATATGTTTTTTTCAATTTTCTGTAAAATAAAACAGAAATGAAATGAAAATTTATGTAAACTGTTGCTATTGTCTTATTTCTTTTTTACACATGCAACAAGTTATAGGATTCAATAGCTAAACAAAGAATGGTTTCCAAGAAATAATTAAACGAAAGCTATCCTATTTCGAAACGATGGTAACTCCCAACGTTATAACTAATTGCTTTATATGAATTTTCCCCAGCTTTATTTTGGCTACAGGACACATTTGTTTGTCACGAATTGGACACTTTCGTTCTCTACTGATGAGGGATCGAGTTTATTTCGTAATTTTGCTGTTTGGTATCATTGTTTTTAGGAAAGAAAAGGTTCTTCGGTGTGAAATAGTCATAATTTAACAATTACATAGACATTTTGGTAATATGTAAACTATAAGCCTGTGTATATATAGAAACTATGCATGTGTAGTTTGTGCATATGTGTATGAATATGCATGCGAACGTGTGAGCTTGTATGTATGTATGTATTTATGTATGCACGCATGCATGCATGTATGTATGCGCATATGCAAGTATGCGTATGTATAAGGTGGATATGTATGTGCTAAAGGTATATGTGTGTCTATGCATGTGGGTGTGGTAAGAAAATATATTTTGACACTGTTGGCTTTATATTAAGCAGAGAAATAGAGGCTATGAAAACGAAGACGCACAGAAATTTAGTTGCATCTATCTATATATCTATCTACTTTTACGTACATATGCATATATATTTTAATTATAAATAAATGAATGCATATGTGTGTGTATATATATATATATATATATATATATATATATATATATATATATATAT
>NC_068983.1:83139834-83141201 GCF_001194135.2 Octopus bimaculoides
TGTGTGTGTGTGTGTGTGTGTGTGTGTGTGTGTGTGTGTGTGTGTGTGTGTGTGTGTGTGTGTGTGTGTGTATATACACACATGCACCTTTATATACGCATATTATTTATATATTTATGCATGTGTGTGTATGCGAACGCACGCATTTATATATAATAGGAACGTCACGCAAAAATAGCAAAATGGTTCGTTCATTTCGGCGAAGAACTCGATAAAATCGAAACAATTTGAAGTTTAAAGCAATAATATTAAACATAAAGTTGGTTGAAAAGTAATGACACAAGGAAATGAAAATGCATCACATATACTATGGTAAATATGTTCATATTTCATATATCTTTTCAATAATATAGACAGACACACACTCATGTTGTTAACACATGAAATATAGAAATTACTGGTGACAAGCCATCATCGGCGCTTAGCAACCGAAAACACCTTTAACAGAAATTATTGCTTATATACTGATCATATGCTATATAAAAATATAAAGATTACCAAAGCTTGTTCAGTATTTCGAAGCCTCTATGTTTGTAAAAACAATTACTTAAAAGATGATTTTTATATATCACCGTCTCTGTATTATAGAAGTCATTTTTGTTAAGAACATTATCTGTGCAATATTACTTTTACGCCATATATATATATATGTGTGTGTGTGTGTGTGTGTGTGTGTGTGTGTGTGTGTGTGTGTGTAGGCGGGAGCGTGTGTGTGTGCTACTTGAAACTGTTTAACTCAGGTATCTATCCAAAGAAAAGTATATATTTGATGAGAGACGTTCGTCCTATGGTTCAACAAAATTAAGTTAAAGTGTTATTAAATAGTATATGTAACACGTACCAAATGTGCGTTTGCCTTTTCTTTGTCCACTTACTCGTATATAAGCATATACATGTATGTTGTCGGTTGGAATACAAGGTGTATATACATGTATATGTTGTTGGCACACCGTCGCTTACGACGTCGGGGGTTCCAGTTTATCCGCACAACGGAACAGCCTGTTCGTGAAATTAACGTGCAAGTGGCTGAGCACTCAACATACACGTGTACCCTTAACGTAGATCTCGGGGATATTCAGCATGACACATTGTGACAAAGCTGACCCTTTGAATTACAGGCACAACAGAAACAGGAAGTAAGAGTAAGTTGTGGTGAAAGAGTACAGCAGGGTTCACCACCATCCCCTGCCGGAGCCTCGTGGAGCTTTAGGTGTTTCCGCTCAATAAACACTCACAATGCCCGGTCTGGGAATCAAAACCGCGATCCTATGACCGCGAGTCCGCTGCCCTAACCACTCGGCCATTGCGCCTCCACACACACACACATAGATATATATATATATATATATATATATATATATATAACA
>NC_068983.1:83141211-83141753 GCF_001194135.2 Octopus bimaculoides
ATATATATATATATATATATATATATATATATATATAACAGATAGATAGATAGATAGATAGATAGATAGATAGATAGATAGATAGATAGATATACACATATAGGTATGCAAAGATATATACATATACATATATACGTATATACATATATACAAACAGTGATTTGCGTAAGCTCATATATTCAGATTCACACATCTACACCTGCATACACATACACTTAGTACAACAGCATCAACAAAAGCAGAAATTCTCAACATGTGTGTGTGTTTGGATGTATGGATTTGGTTATGTGTGTCAGGGTGACAGGTGTCCGACGTAGTAATAAATTGTCAGTGCCAGTCACATTGCTAACACCCTTGGAAAGACATGAACTCGACAATTTCCTTTTTTCTCTCCCAATGGATTAGTTGGTATGCTTAATTGTATATATGTGTATATATGTGTGTGTGTGTGTTTGTGTGTGTGTATGTGTGTGTATTTATATATATATTTGCATAAATATATGTATATGCATATATATATATATATATATATATATATATAT
>NC_068983.1:83141853-83143291 GCF_001194135.2 Octopus bimaculoides
AGTAAATTTATCCAATAAAATCGCCATTGGTTTCAACCACGGCCTCCAGACGTCTTGGGAATCTTCTACAAATTTAAGTTGGTGAATGCTGCCATAATCCTTGCCTTCAATTTATTTTTGGTGTTACAAGGAGTTATGGTAATCTTTCGTTCAACTACGTCCACACATAATAATCAAGACGGTTGCAGTCTAGGGAGTTATGTGGCCAGATGTTAGGAGTGATTGTGGTCGCAGAAATTGTCTGACAGCCATGATTGTATTCTCGTGCTTATGTGGCATGGTGCAGAGTCCTGTTGCCAAGCATAGATTATTCCAACAGCCACCCTCTTGATCTAGGGCAGCACTACCCCTCCAATACTTGATGTTTAGCCTCCGTGTTGCGTCTGAGATCAAATGGGAAGATGAATGGAGGCATAGCGTCGCCATCACTAGTGATCACTCCAAACACTATGATACTGACTAGATGTTAGATTTTTATCACTCTAGGTACATGTCCTCAGATTGCACTGACCTTAGATTGACATCCAATCACTCTGAAATGTTCGTATTGGAGCTTGAGCACGAATACCAAGCGGTACAGCATGTTGTTTCCAAATTTCTGGTAAAGTGAATTGCGTCATGCTGCTGTTTTTCTCACAAACGGTTCCCAACTGACCCTACTATACTGTGTCGTCGACAAAATTAAAAACAAAGAATGTGCAGCTCAAAATTAAAAATACAGAAAGGTGAAAATTTATTGCAAACTATGCTGTTGTTGTTGTTGCTGTTGTTGTTGTTATTATTATTATTATCATTATTATTATTATTATTATTATTATTATTATTATTAGTATTATTATTATTATTATTATTATTATTATTTTAAGTTTGACTTTTGCTTTGCATTTGTACAAGTTGGATCCAAGTCTCACCCAGAGACCTCAAGAGACAACAAGTTAGAAGTTCATGTAGGTGTTATGCCTAGGGTACCATATATTTGGATTTGTACATAATGTTGTTCTAGAGAATGCTTAAGAAACCATAAGAAAATTATGTGTTTGTTTTAAAATTTGAGATCACATAGACAGTATTTTACGTAGAATATAGGCAGTTCCCATGAGCACTATCTTTTGAACTTCAGCCATTTTGGTATCTGAGCTAGGTAGTAATCAACCCGTTTCGCTGTGATTCCCAGGTCACCTATGACAATAGGTATAGTTTTAGTCTTCAGGTTCCACATTTTGCTAATTTCTATTTAAAGATCTTTATATTTGCTCAGTTTTTGGTTGGTCTGGCAGATACGTTTATATCGATTGGGACAGTCATATCAATGAGGAGGCAAGATTTTTGTCTGAAGTCTTTCAGTATGATGTCTGGCCTATTTGCATCTATCTTTCTGTCAGTTTGAATGGTGAAGTTCCAGAGGAGTGCGATGTGATCATTTTCAAGTACTGGGGGT
>NC_068983.1:83147031-83149312 GCF_001194135.2 Octopus bimaculoides
ATCCTTCTACGTTCAGTTACTCTCTTCTGGTATCGGAGTCTCTCACTGACAGCCTTCAATTCTTGTTTGAGAGTGATTAGTTTGCACCTGAGGGTTGCTTTCTTACTGTCCCCAAACATTACTTCTATCCTTTTCTTTAATCTGTGCTGGTGGGACGTATAGTAGTCTGTTTCTTTGCAGGCGATAAGCATTGTCACGTGACTGATGGTTTTCCGTATGTATGTATGTATGTATGTATGTATGTATGTATGTATGTATGTATGTAAATGTATGTATGTATAGTTGTGTTTGTCTGCTTCACTGCCACCATGTCAGGTCGTCCTGGATTTCTATTATAACTACTCTTGACGCCTATAACTACTCTAGCCTTCGATAAAATTCGAAGTTTAAGTTCAGATTCGTTTTCTATACTGAGCGCATCTAAATTTAGGAACACAAGTTACAAATTAGCTCCAAATGACCGAGACAGTGTCTATACTCGAAATTGCGAAATTACTTTACACCAGAACACCATTTTTAATAGCCTATTAGTATGACTTAGAACACTGTTAGCTGTGTTTTTCACTCAAAATCTATATTTTGAAATTATTTCCGTGGTAAAATCCTGCAGTAAACATTCTAGTGTACAAGGTTTTGTCACCTCCGCCGCCTACATCACCAGCTCTAATGCCACCTCCCCGCCATCACCATCACTGCCACCACCACCGCGACCACTGTCGCCACCACCATGACTACCAGCTACAAACAATCAACCACCATCACTACCATCTTTCTATTTCTCTCTTAATTTTTTCTCTCTCATTTTCTTTCTCACTCTCTCTTTATTTCTCTCTCTCTCTCCCTTCCACCCCTCTCTCTACTATTTACATTACTAACATCACTGCCACCACTGTCTTGCTACTACTGACAGCTTCTTTTTCACTCTGACATGTTAGAGATATATAAGATGGGTCAAGTAGTTATAAACAATATTCCGATAAAGACGATTTTGCCTGAATATGCATAGACCTGATCAACTCATTCTTTCTCTGACACTCTCCTTAAGAAACTAAAATGATTGAAAATTGCATTGCTAAAGACAGCAAAAGAACCTCGTCTCTCGACTTTCATTTATTCTTTTATTCTTTTACTTGTTTCAGTCATTTGTCTGCGGTCATGCTGGAGCACAGACTTTACGGGTTTTTAGTCGAAGAAATCGACCTCAGGACTTATTCTTTGTTAGCCTAGTACTTATTCTATCGGACTTTCTACTATAAGCACAAGGCCTGAAATTTGGGGGAGGGGGTTCGTCAGTTACATCGACTCCAGTACTCAACTGGTACTTAATTTATCGACCCCGAAAGGATGAAAGGCAAAGTCGACCTCGGCAGAATTTGAACTCAGAACGTAAAGACAGACGAAATACCGCTAAGCATTTCGCCCGAAGTGTTAACGATTCTGTCAGCTCACCGCATTGAAACACGTTAAATAATGGCTACAGAATATTCATTCTCAGTCGAAACATAATTTAAAGTATAATATGTTTCTTGTGATTTTATACTATCTTACACCTTTCTAGTAAATGTTTAGAGTTCCTGGAAATTTACGACTTGGCGACCATAAAGTCTGGATAAATGAATGAGTTTAGAAAATATACGTTTTCGCCTATGTATTCAAACTTTATAGTTACTCCGTATATATTCTCATACATTATAAAGTACATACATTGTAGTTTATGCAAGCATGCTCCATAACAGTAAAAACAGATACTCTCTTTTACTCTTTTACTCTTTTATATATACATTTATGTACTCATGCACAGATATACATATAAAACGAGAAGGAAATGCATACACACACATAAATGTACGTATGTATGTATGTATGTATGTATGTATCTATATATCTATATCTATATATATATATAAATTTATATAAATAAGGATAAGATCGTTATTTAAAAATACCGATCTTATCAGGTGGCCAGCATGGGAATAAAAACTTCAGAGGTAATAATAATTATATATATATAAATAAAATCACAAGAAACATATTATACTTTAAATTATGTTTCGACTGAGAATGAATATTCTGTAGCCATTATTTAACGTGTTTCAATGCGGTGAGCTGACAGAATCGTTAACACTTCGGGCGAAATGCTTAGCGGTATTTCGTCTGTCTTTACGTTCTGAGTTCAAATTCTGCCGTGTTTTTCTCCTTGTCTCCGTATTCTTTCTGTTGAAGAGCGTAGCTCGAAACGTCAAAGACTTTCCGTATTCCCGAGCGTTATACTAATATATAC
>NC_068983.1:83150400-83150937 GCF_001194135.2 Octopus bimaculoides
ATATATATATATATATATATATATAAACTGTAATTTTTGTATAATTATGTATTGTTAATATAACAATACATAAAGACGGGCTAGAGTTGAAGCGCTCAGCATGAGCTAGAATTCATCTTATAGTAAAAATGGATAGGTAACGGTGGAAAATCACAAGAATAATACCATATGTCCAACGCAAGATACAATATGTGTGTTCAATTCCTTCAAGAATCAATAAATAAATTTATAGTATTCAGTCTCTAAAGTGTCTGAAAGGTACGGTAAAAAGACAAGCAAATACAACAATAAAAACTTTAGAAATATCATGAATGTTCAAAATATTTATTAAAAAAATATATTTATAAATATGCATGATTTCTAAGTTGTATAAAAATATGACAATTAAAGTTAAAACATTACGATATGTAAATGTACATTATGATATAACATTTAATGGGTAAATATATACGGTTTGATGAAGTTATAAATTTACATGTATTATATTAAAGACGTGTACATTAGGACAGGATAAAAAAAACAAAAAAACAAAACATA
>NC_068983.1:83150947-83153785 GCF_001194135.2 Octopus bimaculoides
CCACCCCTAGGGGTCAGCCACACTTAAGTGGCAATATACTACACTTTATATATATATTGCCCCTACAAAAATCTTAAATCATAGGTTCTCCTGCTCTAACGTTTACCTACTATCAGTTATATCCTCACAATGATAGTTCAAGCTTTAAATCCTGAATGTCATCCTCCTTCATAAATATGTATAATAGTTTTATTCCGAAAATACTACTTGCTCTGATCTTTGTGACATTATTCTTGTGATTTCATCATTAGATTGGCTGATATGCTACAAGAACACGTTTTTTTTTTTATTCGTTTGTTTTTTTGGCATCGATAAACAAGTCGCAAGTCGGACAAAAATGCTTACCGGTTTTTCTTCCTCAATATTGTTCTGATTTCAAATACTGCAGAGGTCAAATTTGCTTTTCAGCCTTCCGGGGTTAATAAAATAAAATAGCAGTCATGTAATTTTGATCGACTTGCATGCTTCATCGACACTTACTGGCCATTTTACCAAAACGTAAAAGAATTATTATTATTCACTGCAAAATACATAGGACGTGTTTTCCAACGCTCCAGGTCGGTGCAGCTTAAAACATTTATTTACACAGGTCTAGTGCGTTTTTGCATTATTTATTTTATTCCAGGTTGTGAATAGAAACATCAGGAAACTGTTACTGGTTTTCTTTGGTTGAGTTGTGTTTGACTAGATTAAATTAAACGCTCACCGAATTTATTTGGTGGGCTGAATATAGAGGGATTACAGCGACCATAGTACTTTTTTTATAGACCTCGAAAGGACGAAAGTCAAAATCGACCTTTGTGAGATTTGAACTCAAAACGTGAAGACGGACAAATGCCGTTAAGCCTTGCGCCCGGCGTGCTAACGATTCTGCCAGTTCGTAGCCTAAATGATATTAGTAACAATGATGATGATAATAATAATCACAACAGCAGCAGCAGCAGCAGCAACAACAACAACAACAACAACAACAACAACAACAACAATAATAATAATAATAATAATAATAATAATAATAATAATAATAATAATAATAATAATAAGATGATGGTGAAGAAGAAGAAGATGATGATGATGATGATGAAGAAAATTGTGGATAGGTGGCATTTTATATTCAAAACTTAACCCTTACAATGATCGTGGTTGCTCTTTATGCTTCCAGGATCGATAACATCAGCACCAATCATAGAGTGTGGTCAGTTGAATAAATTTAGAAACTCGTGGCCTTATGCCGATCTAAGAAATCATGATTATTTCAACCTTCTCCTTGTTATCCTTACTGAAGTGAGGTGGATCCATAGATAGGAAGCAAATGTTTACAAACAATAAAACATTTTGTAGGTTTGAAACTTGACGGGCGAAAGGAGAAGAAAATATTTATGCATAAATCTGATTGAAAGAGGACATCTTTAGAATGCGAAGAGTAAACAGTTGTGGTGATAATAGCGGACAGCTTTAGAAGATTTGTTATGTGTACCGGCTTTAACTATGTAATACTTCATAGTTTTGGCAGGCAGTGTAATACTCATAAATACGTACATACATCACACGCGCAGACAGTACACGCAGAAATGAATTAAGGATCCAATCTAAGTGCCAAAATTCTTAGTTTGACGGGAAGCAGTTAGTGGTGGAATGACCAAGTGAAGTGTATGTGTGTGTCTTTCTATCTTTCTCTCATCTCTTTGTCTCTGTGTGTGTTTTTACTCTCTCTGTAAGTGCGTGTGAGAGTGTGTAGGCATGTATGCGTATGTGTAAGTATGAATACGTGATTATACCCAAATGTGTTTCGGATGCATATGTGTTTATGCCTGTTTGTGCGGGGAAAAAGATTAAGAATGAGAGACACTTTAAGATTATGTTAGATGATGATAAATAGATAGGAAAAGAATAAAGAGAAAAAGAAAGTAGAAAGAGTGAAGGGTAAGAAAGAAAGCGGTTAAAAATAATAACAGCCCTAGTTATAATAACGATAGCAATAATAATGAAAATAATAACGAGGGAGAAAAGAAAAAGAAAAGAATTGAACAAACGTGGGATTGCAGTTTGCACCTGGCTGCGTGTTGTTTGATTGCTTAAGACATGTCCACTCGATTCCCTAAAAATAGCAGCTAAAATTTCTTCATGTTATAGCCTACCATTTAATAAAAACGAAGGATGCATATAACCCAGGTTATAGTTTAGCTAGAAAACAATAAGAGGCAGAGGGTCAGTGACGGTCGAAATGCTCTTACTCGTAGATAAGGGTCGACTAGCAGTTGATGATTAAGATAATAACAACAAAAACCATTAAACGATGATAGAGTGAGATTTGGCTGCTTGTTCTAGCTAAGTGTACGCGTAAGCTGGACAAACCAACAATATAGTGGTTATCATTATCAACAAAACAACTACATTAATTACTCCCCATTATGTCCCATTATATTGTCACAGAAAGGAAAGCATACATTGCATCATGTAGGTCTGGAAAAAAGACGATAGGACGATTACGGTTAGAATGCTCAGGTTTGATCGGTCAGAACTGCCCGATGCTGAAGAATAAGAACTGCTATTCATTAACTCTCCAAATATGGGGTGTTTCTATGGTTCTGCTTTTTACTTGTTTCATTGATTGAAGTGCATCCGTGATGGGGCGCCTCCTTGATGGATTTTAGTCGGGCGAATCAACCCTAGTATTAGTTTTTAAACCTGGTAATTCTTCTACCGGTTACTTTTGCTCAACCGTTAAGTTACGGGGACGCAAACTTAAGTTTGTTAAGTAGAAGTAATGACAAACACTAAAAGACACACACAGATCTATCTATCTATCTATCTATCTATCTATCTATCTATCTATCT
>NC_068983.1:83153795-83154601 GCF_001194135.2 Octopus bimaculoides
TATCTATCTATCTATCTATCTATCTATCTATCTATCTATCTATCTATCTATCTATCTATCTACGAGAGGTTTCTTTCAGTTTCCGTCGATCAAATCCGTTCAAATGGTTTTGGTCAGCTCAGGACTTTAGTAGAAGGCATTTGTCCAAAGTGGGAATGAACCAGAACCTTGTAGTTGGGAAGTAAACTTTTTACCACGCAGCTACTTCTTCTGCTGATCAAATGTCCTTTTAATTACACTTCACTTTCATAGAAAAGAAGTTCCTTGCATATAATTAAAAGAGAGGCGAATCACGGTTGGAACGCCTTTGACTATAAGCTTGCTCTGCTTGATCACATTTATCCTAGGGCTAAAGTACCACAACAATTGTATGGCCATTATATCTTTATTATCACAACCGCTACCGTTAGTAACTCCATCATCAGAACTTCCACCACTCATTGTCTGTCTCACTGCTCTTACGCTACGACAGAAACAACTTCACACAGTCTACAATGTTCCACACCTCGTTGTCAACACCGACATTATGTATCATAACAACAGCTGTAAGACATAAGAATGACCTCCTATACATGAAGATTCACGCTCTTGTCCAATATATATCTTACAGAAAGTGGTAAATCTTACACTGATGACAGAATGAATGGCGGCATTTATCAGCAGAAGACTATTTTATATAAATAGGCCTGGCACTAGAAAGAAGGCGTTAAAAATAGTTTGGCAATGTGAGTGTGCGTGCGAGTGCCCGTGTGTGAGTGTCTGGTGAGTTTGGTGTTTGTGATGTGTGTCTGTGCGGGCGGGCGTTT
>NC_068983.1:83155031-83158648 GCF_001194135.2 Octopus bimaculoides
ATATACATACATACATACATACATACATACACACACACATACATATATACATACATACATACATACATACATGCATACGTACATACATACATACATACATACATACATACATACATACATACATACATACATACGCACTGCCTATATACAAATATTGAGAAATTAAGTTTTTCAAAACTAGAAAGGAGACAACTGATTCGAAGACTACAGATCCAGCTCATCACTGGAACTGTAAAAATCTGCAAAACTTTCCAGAAGTTTATCATTTAAGTATATATGAGCATGTCTAGATATGCAGCTACGTGCATGAGAATACATACATAAAACACAACATACAAGTCTGCACATATACATACATACCAACACGGGCAAAAGTATACATTAAGCAGCAAAGAACATGGTACACCAATATTAAGAAATACTACGGTGAGATTTGTAAGAAAACATTCTCTACTAAGGCATTTAATCACAGAGACAAAGAATGACCTTACGACTTGGCACTGGACGAAAGCGTGCAGAACTATTTCGTTGCTCTGCGCGCATCTCGGGCAAGTCCGGCTGACAGCACTTCCATGTCTGTAGAGTTTATCCCCAACCGGCAATGAACCCCGGTAGCACTGCCAGGCCAAGATTTTATGAAAATTATCCATGGGCCCCGGCTCGGAAGTCCCCCAGAACAGAGCAGACAGTTGGCTCTCGTCGACGTCCAGAGTCTCCCCCAAAATGTCATTGCACTTGCTCGGCACTAATTCTCTATAGAACGCCAAAATAGAACTTCCACCAACAGCATTGCCCGACTGATAGAGGACTGTGGGCGTCTGATGATACTCTAGGTGCCAGGCACCCTGCCTCAGTTTATGCTTGACCCAGGACTGCAACAACTCAGTCAAAGTGACATGCTGTGGAAAAGTGAGTCTCACAAACGGTGACCATAACTGATCCCTGTCAAGGAAACATTGGAGATGTAGCCTCAGTGAATGTCTCGCATCATCAGCTACGGAACGCCCAGCCCTCCATTCACCGGGTATTGTCAGCGAATGTAGAACCTGACCAGTGGACCACGTCTCTTCCGCAGAAAGCGGACGAGTATGCGCTCCAGTTTGGTCAGACATAAACTGGGGAAGGTTCTCCGGTCACGCGGTAATATATATTGAAGGGGATGTATGTATTCGCCATCTCTGCCCGACCTTTCAGAAATAACCTTTTTTCGGCCCATTTTAGGTTGAGATTAACCACCCCTGTCGTCACCTAGTCCAGTTCTCCACCTGGAGATTTGGACCATGCCAAACCCCGACCAATTTAATCGTCCCTGCCGTCCAGCGTCCCACGGCGTGGATCTGCTTTTCCAGATGCCGAGCTGCAGATCCACTGACTTTTCTTGGTAAATTTGGTCTTTCATCACCGCTTCATATTCTTTTTGAGCAGCGACAATCAGGGTGTATGTACTTCGTGCCTGATACCATAGCGGTGGGGTCATTTGCGTAGGCCAACACAGATCTTCGACGTCTTACCTCGTGTGGGATTTTTCTCAACACAGTAATGACTTTAGAGCCAGTACATACAGAAGAAACAAGAGGAACATTATATACAGAACAGACAAGAGGGACTTAGACAGAGCACATGATGCTGAATTGTTCTGAAAGATAACTTTTCACTCAAACTATCGAGAAAATGTCGCAGTAAGTTGCTGCAATCCAGTAGAAAACGGGACCCAAACCAGCCACCGTGAGGTCCATCCTACTGAAGGATTTTGATTGATTCAAATTGATCAGGGCCTTACCCATGCCACCTTCTTTAGCTACTCTGTATGCGAAGTATCACATGAGGTGGTGTTTGTCATAGATGTATCTGCTTAGGATCACACATGTTTGCCCTTCAGCAATCAGTTCCTCTACGACATGTGACAACCTCTTTGCTAATACCTTGGCCAAAAGTTTGAAATCTGCATTTAGCGCAGAGTTACGGGCCTAAAATTTTCTATTTGATCGTTTGGCTCCTTTTTTAGCAGTGCCTTCGCTCACAGAAGTAGGAATTCTCCCGTTCTGTTGCCAGTTGCAGTATATATCTGCCAAATACGCCTTCAAACAAGTCTTGTATATACAAATAAAGCTCGTAGGACAGACCATCCAAGCCAGGAAATTTTCCCACCGGACAACTCATCATCTCGTCTCATTTTTCTGTGGTTGTTTCGCAATACGCCGTTTCCCTTGACAGTCGGGGGTGTTGTAAAGGTAGGCACTGAAGTCTCAAACACTTGAGCATAGTGTGACCGAAATGTGGCAGCTACTCAGGCCTGATTAACATGCGCCCATTTTAGTCTACCAATGACCATTTTGTAGATTTTTTGCCACGTTGCGCCTCCGTCACTCGGGCCCATCGATCAGCTTTCGTCCCGTCGTGTCTTAGACCACATACCTTAGCTCTCACAATGCAACCTTTGTGCTAAGCGTCGAAGAGTTTGTACAGAGAACACGTCGGTTGCGACGCCTTTCCTAAGTACCTCAACTAAGTTTCCCTCCATTCTATTTCTTGCTTTTGCTAATGCCTGAATAAACACAAACAATTCTACGCTAGTTGCCCTTTTCAGGGTAAACTACCATTTGCTGTTGACGATTGACTCCTTTAACTCTAGCTTAACTGATTTTCTAACCCCGTTTAACTAATTCACTTATCCCGCTTAACTAATTCGCCAATCTGGTCTCTGTAAGCTTGGCACTCCGAGAGTGACCTGTTCATCTTCAAGTAACCAGGTCCATGACTAAAAACTCCTGTAAACATTAATTCCCGTTCTCGTTAATGCAACTTATGTTTGTGACACGTGGAAAAAAAACCCTGTCAGCAAAGAGGCAGGTGAGACGTTATGCAAGTGAAACGTTATGCAAGACGTTATGCAACTCAGTCAACAAAGAGACTAGTGAGACGTAATGAAACATTGACAAACTTAATGCTCCTAAGTTGGCAAGCGACATATGGGATCGGAAGACCAACTGCACACTACATACCAACAAGTGGAGAATCGTCAAGAAAACCACGCTATAGGGAAACTGATCAAAGAGACGCAAGTAACAATCTTCCCGTTTTCTTTCTCGCGTTTTCTCATGGACCAGCGTTCTGGTATTCAAATAGGAGTAACCATGTGCACTGAGCCTGAAAGATCGCTTGGAAACACAAGGCATGATGCATAAATCTGCCAAATTACAGTGCCTTCATGGCATGAAACTATTAGTAGCTCTTATTTAAATACTGTATACATTAAATGATATCTATATCTCACTGGATGGAGTACTTTTTATTGACCCTACCTATAACGGAACAGTAAACTATATATATAATCCATTTATGAGGATTCTTAAGAATCACAGGACATCAACAAGTGGGACATCAACAATGGCTAGGTACAGTCAGATAGAACACAGTAAAATATAACAACATTACTGACTTCAAGTGCAGCAACAGACCGTACATATGCAAGTATCAAATCCAACTTATAACCATAAATCCGACTCATCATTGTATACTATGATGTAATCTTTTATGACTACATTAAGTAAAAATTCTACTGAAACAGCTGTCGTAAATTTTAAACGCCATTTGCGTTTACTTATATATATATATAT
>NC_068983.1:83158749-83162447 GCF_001194135.2 Octopus bimaculoides
ACACACACACACACACAAACACGCATCACACAGATATATTGACTAAAGAATTTAATAAAAAATTCAGACTCCTATAAATTTTATTTTCATCTGAAATTACATTGACATAAAGTATAAGATATACCGTTTACCGATTTTTCAGTAATCAATGTAATAAATGAAAAATCAATTCTGTATTCATTTTGAGGATTAATCTTAAAAACGCTGAATTAATGCGTTGAGAATATAAAAGATTTTCATGTAGTTCGTTTTGATATATGGTGACAAAAATATCGAATTTTTATTTGCGTTAACTAAAGAAAAAAATTTACATTGTTTTAGAGCATGCATGAATATTTTTATGCGACTATTCGGTGTTCAGCCGTTAGCTTATCCAAAATATTGTAAGAAATATTTTGATTTATGACAAAAAATAACAACCATTCATGCTGTTCATGATGAAGCATTTATAAAACAATATATTCATTTTTCATGAAAATCAAAGATCACCACCGCCATTATACTGCTTATAAGGATTGTAATATATGCGATATATTCGAAACAATTTAATAGCCCTTAACATTGATATATTTCAGAGACTGACAAACTTGTGCCCAAAGACCGTTCCGGATTTCTGAAAGAACACTAATGCTGATTAACTTGTGCTTTGCATGTATTTTCATTTAGCACTATATAATATTTGAGAACTGAATAACCAATTTTAACTACGTTTGCATAATAAATTATAGATTTAGAAATATGTGAATTATTTATGTTTTTCTTGTAGCTTGTGAGAGAGTTATAATGCCAATAAGATACATGTACTGATTTATTTAAAGAACAATTTACAGTATTCAGACAACGACATAAGGGGGAAATATTAGGTGTACATGGCTGATTAAGATTATTTTGTACTGTAAATGTTTTCTCTTTCTACGATAAATGCATTATTTCTATTAAAACGTTTTATAGTGTTGTTCTCCCGAAAGTGGTAAAAGAACTGATTTGCGATATGTGTATTCACATTCAACCTGAATACACCTAAAAAAAAATATAAAAAACGTTTGTACGTTTCCTGTTTTTACATTGATAAGAATGGGCGATATTTATATAACTAATTATATTTTAAAACCAACTTCAGTTTTATCCGTTATTGCAATACAGGTCTCGATTGTTGAAGGAAAATATATCGGCTGAAATACTGGATAACCGTATACTAATATTCAGGTTTGATATAACAAGCATATTTTTAATAGTATCATTAATATTATTGGACAAAACGTATTAATTTCATATAAATTAAAAATATAAATAGTCTTTCCCCACACATATTTCTTTCTGTTTGTGTCCTTCGAGAGGTTAACTGTGATATCTCCTGGAGAAAGATGACCTCTGCAAGGTCTAAAAAACTCTCTAGATACACCATATGTTACATTACCCGACGACTTTATGAAGGAGATAAGGTCTCAAGGCAAGTCAAAGCAATATATATGAATACACATATATGCATGCATGTGCACACTCACACACGCGCGCGCGCGTGTGCGCTAACGTTTTTACGAATAGGATGTAAAGGTTAAATAAATGCCGTGAGAAAATTAAATAACATGAATGAAGTAAATTCCATGACAGAAGAGGGGAAAATATTTCCCTGTAATAAAAGCAGCAAAAAATTCCTGGACAAATCCATAAATCACGGATAGCACTATATATCATTTCAGAGCGTCAGATAATATGGAAGAAAGGGAGTGGGACGATATGAGTAATATTCTTGGACTAACAACTAAAATAAGATCACCAACCGCAGCTTTCGGACGCTATTCTCCGCGCTGTTATTTCAAGTAGATCACTTGACCTACTTGAAATAACAGTCAAACATCGCTCAATTTACACCTTTTGAAGTAATAAAACATCGCATTAAGAAACGTAGTCGCACACACGCCCAACAATCAGGATGGTCACAGTTGATTATAGGTCTGTTTGATGGCACTTCTAGTAATATGGTATCGATCCAGCAGAATCATTAGGTACGCCGAACAAAATGCTTAAAATCATTTGTTCCGGCTCTTTAAGTTTTGAGTTCAAATACCACCGAAGTCAACTTTGCATTTCATTCTTTTGGAGTCGATAAAATGAGTAACACTTGAGCTCTGAGACTAATGTAATTGTTGCAGTAGGTACACACCAGAGCAAATATACGATATTGATGTAACATTTTTGGATGCGTATACCTTGCCAGAATTTGTAGAAGAAAAACCAGTTGAACAATGGAGTTGATAGAATCGACTTAACCCCCTCTCCCAAAATTGTTGGCTGGTGCCATAGTTTGAAATGAAAATCAGTGAGTCCTATAATCTTTATAGGCGCAGGCATGGCTGTGTGATAAGAAGCTTTCTTCCGAACCACATGGTTTCGGGTTTTGTTCCACAGCGTAGCACCTTAGGCAATTGTCTTCTACTATGGCCTTGGGCCAATCAAAGCCTTGTGAGCCGGCAAAAATGTGTTGAACTTGTAATTCAAAGGGCCGGAATTGTCACATTCTGTGTCACTCTGAATCTCCCCGAGAACTACGTCAAGGGTACGCGTGTCTGTGGAGTGCTCAGCTATCTGCACGTTAATTTCACGAGCAGGCTGTGAAACCTCGTAACCGACAGAGTGCCTGTAAGCGACATTCTCTTTAATCTTCAAATGCTGGTGCTGGTTTTTCTTCTACAAATTCTGGCTAGGTATACGCATCCAAAAATGTTACATCAATATTGTATATTTGCTCTGGTGTGTACCTACTGCAACAGTCATGTTTGCATGTAGCTCTGTAAGCTTCAGTAGTCATTTTTATGTTGCGCATGTTGAAGCTTTAACTGAATTTTTAAAGTGCCAGAAAAGTATTTTCATTCAAATCATCACATCAATTTTTCTTCAAATCGTCATTCACACTTAAGATATTTTAAAATTGCATCAGTGCTTATTAGAACTTTAAGTCGAGTCTGATCCTTGATCCATGCATTTTAAAATCATACCATTTTAAGCACTTCATTATATCTTTGAAAAAATAAGGGCGCGCACTTGATTTAAATTTCTTTTCATTGACTCACATTGCTCTTAATGTTCCGGGAAGGTAACCGTTTTTTTCTTACATATCATGCCATTTTAAATCCGGTTTAATATGCCCTTTAAGGTTCCTTTTGCACTACTGCCTCTTGATACTTTCTTTCAGACATTTTGTATGGCAGGCAAATCCAACAGCGGCCGCGATCATCTCTTATCTCCAACAAATATTTAATAAAAACATTGCACAAGGAAAGAATCGTTTTGTGAGAGCTAAGAAGTGTTAACGTATTCCAATGGCTGTTAAAATGGAAATGTGAAAAAAAAGGCGAGGGAGAGACATGAAAGTAGTACTGTCATGCTTACAGTTAGTAGAAGGTTTATCAGGTTCATATGCACTTCGCCCCTTGAACATCTGACTTAAGACATAAAACTCTACGCACGCAAATGTGTGCACGTACACATACATATATGCACACACACACAAACATACACACATAAATGCATGCATACATACAACAAAGAAACACACATTCGCACACACATACGCGCTCGTATACACACACACGTACGCACACATATACAGATAGAAAGAGAGAGAGGAAGGTAGATAGACAGACAGACAGAAACATAAATAGATAGACATTGTGACAGATATACACAAACAATAAAGA
>NC_068983.1:83162547-83164122 GCF_001194135.2 Octopus bimaculoides
TATACACATACATATATAAAGCATACAGTTATGATATTAATTTCTTTTACGTCACTCTCTTTTATCTCTTAATCACTCCTTCTCATCTCCAGTGTCGGTCAGTCCCCACCTCTCAGTATTTGTATCATTCTATAAGCTAACAGCGTCAATCTTCTGTCTAGACGTGCCAGTAAACTGAAACAGCCTTTGTTCATGCGATAAAATAAAATACAATCATTTTGAAGAGAACTGTCATAGAAAAATCATTCTCTTTAGATATCGAAAGAGAGAGAGAGAGAAAGAGAGAATATGAGGGAGAGAGATAGCGTGTGGAAGGGATAGATAGAGAGGTCGACAAACAGACAGACACACAGGAAAAGAGAAAGAGACGGTTGTTTAACAGAGAGCAGAGAGAGAGAAAATTCTTCAGATGATAGAAATGTCAGTTGCTTGAGATCTGTTAGCGAAAGCGAGGTGAAATAAGGGGAAAGAGAGTGACAAAGACAGCGAGAGAGAGATATGAAAAGTGTGAATGAAGAGCTGGCTCATTTAAGTTTAGCGTGGTCCTTTTTCTTTAGACACCACGCTACTTAGTGAGTAGGCGGGAAGTTTAATCAATTTGATCCGCTTGTGTTAAAAGTTGTTGATATTTATTATTTCCTACATCTAGAGTTGAATGAAAGGAAAGATAGAAGGGAGCCTTTCCTTTCTTTCTCCTAGCTCGCAGCTTCTTGTAAAAGGCACGACCCCATCCACGAATTTGTTAAAAGCAGCCAGGTAGAACGGAACTGAATCGAATCGAATCGTATAACACACAACGACACGAATTTACAGGGGTTGGTGTACGGGGGATTTGACGGCGAAGAAATGTTTACGTGTGTTGTTCAGAAAGAGACATGAGTTGAGGAAGGAAAACTGCCAAGTTTCATGCTGTGATCTGAAATTGCAGTGTCATTTATACCAGGATGTGAAGAAAGCTCCCTTCTGTGTGTTGTCATCGCCTCTTTTCAGTTATTGAGACGCTTCCCTGAGTACTTGTTCCTTTATTCTTCTTGCTTGCTGTTATTGTTATGTTGCTATTGATGATGTTGATGTTGATGTTGTTGTTGAGGAAGATGATTATGTCGTTATTACTCTTACCATTGTTACTGATATTTTTGTTCTTATTATTATCACCACAAAAAAGACAACTCCACCACCACCACCACCACCATCACCACCTCCATCATCATCATCATCATATTCATTATCATCATTACAACTATTAATACTAATACTACTACCGCTACTGCTGCTATTGTTGCTGCTGCTGCTACTAATACTACTACTACTACTACTAATAATAATAATAATAATAATAATCCTTTCTATTAGAGGCATAAGGCTTGAAATTTAGACGATTACATCGACCCCAGTACTCGACTGGTACTTACTTTATCGACCCCCGAAAGGATAAAAGGTGAAGTTGAACTTGGCGGAATTTGAACTCAGAACGTAGCGATGGGCGAAATGCCGCTAAGCATTTCATTCGGCGTGCTAGCGAGTCTGCCAGCTCACCGCCTTAATAATAATGATAATAATAATAATAATAATAAT
>NC_068983.1:83164132-83166467 GCF_001194135.2 Octopus bimaculoides
GGCGTGCTAGCGAGTCTGCCAGCTCACCGCCTTAATAATAATGATAATAATAATAATAATAATAATAATAATAATAATAATAATAATAATAATAATAATGATAATGATTATTGCTTGTCAGTTACTTGACCTTAACCAGTTGAGCATGTCCCTTAGTAGCTGACGATATATGCATCTCTGATCACGAGCAGAAGTAGTGGGGCAGAATCATTGCCATGTGTTGAGAAGAATTCATTGGGGTTTGGATAATTCACTTTTGGAAACATGGGTGTTTTGTTCAACATCCTTAAACAACTCTTATTCAGGGACCTTTTGAGCGGGATTGGCTAGTCGACTCGAAGAAAATTCTTACTGGGCCCCACTTGTAAGATCATGCTCTGTTTATCTTGATATGAGATCACTATGTCACGCACATATGGTTGTGATGCATGTGTCTGGTGTACTCCTATCGGACGGGTAGTCATGATGGGTGTACTGAGCTTTATATTTTTCTCCACTGTCACTTTGATGGCATACACTGCTCTCTCACTCATTTATTATTATTATTATTATTGTTCAGTAGTTTTATTTTTATAATGTGCTTTCACTTCACTACCGAGTGCAGCTCTGTGTGCCTTGGGTATGTGCTGTGGTTCGTTGTGATGCTCTTATGGTTCCTGTATTGAAAGTGTCTTGCGTAGAATATGTGCAGTGCCCAGTAGTGCAATTTTCTGTATGTTATATATATTTGTAAGTCCTGGTGTTTTTGTTATGTATTTGTCTGAATATTTTTTATTATACCTAAGGGACCTACTATGATAGGAATTGTTTCTGTTTTTAGATTCCACATTCGAGTTACCTCTATTTCCAGGTCTTTGTATCTTGAAAGTTTTTTCCATTTCTTTTAGGGAAACGTTGTCATCTGCTGGTATTGATACATCAATTAGAAAGCATTTTTTTTCTTCATGATCTTTGACAACTATATCTGGTCTATTTGCCTTAATTTCTCTATCTGTGTGTATTGGCATATCCCAGAGTATGGTTGCTTTCTCGTTTTCTGTGACCTTTTCTGGCGTATGTTTACACCATCTTTTTTCTGTTGTTATTCTATAGTGTTGGCATAATAACAACAACAACAACAACAACAACAATAATAATAATAATAATAATAATAATAATAATTCTAAAAAAGAATAAAAAATTGGCGGAGAGGATAATTGAGATGTGGCCGGCCTGCTAGAGGAGGGCCTCTAGGGATAATCGAGAAACCCCACTGTCCAAGAGCAAGTGACCTCTCCTATTCCTTCTCTCCGACTCATAGGTCTACACTTAGAGAGATACCATTCAATATTGCCATTTTCGGAACTTTCATCCACCTTTCAATAAACTCACTTGAGGACAGCACTTCCCTCTCCACACTAAATTTCCTTTTCAAGTGAAACATGAAGAAGTCAATGAAAGCTCTGCCGAAGAGGAATGTAACTGTTCTCATGCCTTTCAGTCTTGTCCACCAAACAACCTCTTTCGCCACAGCTACCAGGCAAAGGAAAACTGCCTTACCTGCACGATTGAAGGAGAGTGGCGTGGCGATTATCACTACAGACTCGGCCGACAGACGGATCCGTCCCACACGTAAAAGCAGCTGTTCAACATAACCCCACAAGTCAGTAATGCTCGGACACTGAATGAGGGCGTGCAGAACGGTTTCGTCACTCTGCGTGCACCTTGGACAAGTCCGTCTGACAGCACATCTGTGCCTGTAGATTTTATCCCGAACTGGTAGGGCTTCCCGGTAGCACTGCCAAGCGAAAGACATCTGGAAATTATCCATGATAGTTCCCGACCGGAAAGTTCTCAGGAACAGATTAGCCTGTTCGTTCTCGTTGGCTCCCAGAGTCTCCGTGAGAAGTCGTTGCACTTCCCGCCACTGATCCTCTATAAAACGGAACATCCACTGAGCCCATTGCCTGACTGGTAGAGGAGTGAAGACAATGATTTCTTTTATTTACCAATAATAATAATAATAATAATAATAATAATAATAATAATAATAATAATAATAATAATGTGGAGATCGACAAGAAACAATAAATCATATTATCTCTGGCTGCCCAGTCCTGGCTAAGAAGGAATATATTCACAGACACGACAGAGCTGGGACCTATATACACTGGAAGCTATGCCAACATTATGGAATAGCAACAGAAAAAAGATGGTATAAACACACGCCAGAAAAGGTCACAGAAAACGAGAAAGCAACCATACTCTGGGATATGCCAATACACACAGATAGAGAAATTAAGGCAAATAGACCAGATATAGTTGTCAAAGATCATGAAGGAAAAAAATGCCTTCT
>NC_068983.1:83169034-83169531 GCF_001194135.2 Octopus bimaculoides
ATATATATGTATATATATATATATATATGTATGTATGTATGTATGTATGTATGTATATTTACGCATATATACATATATATATATATGCCTATATATACATATATATACATGTATAGAAGCTTATTTTATGTATCGTCATACATGGCTACGCACATTGATGCCGACACAAATACTCACAGATTCACACATACACACATGTGTATATACATGAGTGTTTATATAAATGTATCTGAATATGTAGTGCAGGTGTCGCTCATATTTCGGTCATGGAGTATGCTACTCTATAATGACATCTTAACAATGGAATAAATTTGTATGGTATCTTTGTACCTATGATATTACTATAAATATATATTTTGTATGTACATGTATGTATGTATATATACATATATAAATGAATATACACACACACATATTCTTTTATTCTTTTATTTTTTATTTGTTTCAGTCATATATATATATATATATATATATATATATATATATATATATATATA
>NC_068983.1:83170466-83171071 GCF_001194135.2 Octopus bimaculoides
GAGAAAGAGAGGAAGAGAAAGAGAGGAAGAGAAAGAGAGTGAGAGAGAGGGAAAGAGAAAAGAGAAGTCGGTATGCTCATACCTGTACATATATATGCATATACTCATTTACTATTTGTTTATATATATATATATATATATATATATATACAGAGTGAGAGAGAGAGGGAGAGAGAGAGAGAGAAATAGAGAGGTAGAAAATGAAATGAACGACTTGCTTGAAAAATCACTACAGTTGTTTCTACATATTTTAACTCTCGTAGTACATTGGAGAGTTGTTGTGTAATTATTATCATCCATCCAAGCTGTAAAATGTACTTCCTCAGGTTATTTTTTAAATGAGTCCTTTGTGAAATCCTAATGTCATTTCATTCAGTGTGAGAATGCATTCTGACACTTGCGGGCTAGTGTCTCATGGGCAGCTTTCGACTTTTTTTTTTTATCCAAAAGATATTTTAAGCAAATATTTACACGTTATTATTTATAGTTTTATGTTTTTCTATATCAACCGTTCCGTAAAAGACTTATTACTCGTTCTCTCAACGTATATAAGATTTTTATGATGTTATATATATATATATATATATATATATATATATATATAT
>NC_068983.1:83171423-83173678 GCF_001194135.2 Octopus bimaculoides
ATATGTATGTATTATATATATTATATATATATATATATGTATATATATCAATAGATAGTTCATTCCTCTCATGCAGCTCCGGACAAAGACTTTTCTTAGCGTTGCCACTTTTCAACATAACAAGTGATACACATAAAACAACAACGAAGCCTTCTCTTCGGCATTTATGCTAAATGTACGTGACACCAACCATCATTCAATGCTCCAAAATGGAAGATTCCATACATAGAAAGTTGGCTTGCAGAAATGACATATTGCATCCCCTCGCCGTCTTCATAATAATCTTTTCTACTACGGGCAAAAAACTGAAATTTTGGGAGAAGGGACTAGTCGATTACATCGACCCCAGTGTTTCACTGGTACTTAATTTATCGACCCCGAGAGGATGAAGGGCAAAGTCGATCTTGGTGGAATTTGAACTCAGAACGTAGCAACGGACGAAATGCCTCGAAGCATTTTGTCGGGCATGCTAACGATTCTGCCAACTCACAGCTTTATATAATAGTTATTTCTACTCTAAGCACAAGGCCTTGAACATTTTGGGAGGACGAAGGATAATCGATTACATCGACCTCAATGCATAACTAACACTTATTTCATCGATCCCGAAAGGATGAAAGGCAAAGTCGACCTCGGCGGAATTGAACTCAAAACGTAGCGGCAGTCAAAATACCGCTAGTCATTTCGCCCGGCGTGCTAACAATTCTGCCAGCTCACCGCCTTATATAATAATGATGATAATAATAATAACAATAAAAGCTTTTTGGTAACAATAATATGAACAATTACATCCACAACAGGAATACAAGTAGCGTAAAGTAAAAATTAAAAGAAAACTTCAATGTTTGCTACAGCATTATTGATCAGTATTAATTTGTATACAATATGGAAATATGCACTTCCAAATACATATAAACAAATAAGATTAGCAGCAACAAAATCAATGATAAACAATAGCTGCAAAACCAGTGCAATACAAATCCAAATAGATGCAAATATTCAACCTACTGCATCAACAAACACAACAATCGTAAACAATAATAATCATCATCATCTCGTCGTCGTCGTCGTCGTCGTCGTCGTCGTCGTCGTCGTCGTCATCATTATCATTATCATCGCCGCCATTGTCGTCATCGTCGTCATCGTCAAAGTCGTTGTCTTCATCTTCACCGTCACCGTTGTCATCATTATCATCATCATCACTGTCGTCATCATCATCGTCGTCGTCGTCATCGTCATCATTGTCATCATCATTTTCATTATCATCCTCATCGCCGTCATGACCACCACCACCACATCATCATCATCATCGACAAAACCAACAATAAAAAACAGTCATAAAACCATTATAAAACAACACATTCATCGTTACCGTTGCTTCCACCACCACCATCACCACTATCATCATCATCATCATCAGCAGCAGCAGCAGCAGCAACAATGCTTACAATTATTAACAACCCAACCATCATCATCATTAGCACCGTCATCACCTTCACCATCATATTACCACGATCGACGCCAGCACAATCATCATCTTCGTCACTATTGTAATCATCGTAAATACCATTAACGGCATCAACACCACCTCCACCACTACTAGCATAACCATCTTCATGGACAACAACAACAACAACAACAACAACCGTACAAACAAAGCAATTAAATGCCAGTTTGCCTTCCAGAAGAAAAACTATTGAAAACATGTCTGCCAGCTATTCTTTCAATTATCATTTGCTCGAAGCTGAACTATCTTTCATTTTTATATGATTTTTATATTTTGGATATTATTCTTTTAGTTAGTTCATGTTTTCATTTTGTTGTTGGTAAACATTTAGCTTTAATTTTTAAAGGTATTGTTTCTATATATTTCTTTATTGATTAAATTATTGTATCTTTCTTTTCTTTTGTTTCGTGTTTTTTTGTGTGAGTGAGCAAGCGTGGCGACTATTGCAGTGTGGGTCTTATTTATCCCAATTTTACGAAATGATAACCCGTACAGTGCTCCTTATCCTCCAACACAATCACAAAGCAATGAAAAATTAATATACATACGCCAACACAAACACACACATCTGTGCACATGTATATACTTGCATATACATATGTGTGTGTGTGTGTGTGTGTGTGTGTGTGTGTGTCTGTCTCTGTGTGTGTGTGTGTGTGTGTGTGTGTGTGTGTATGTGTGGAGGGGCAATGGCCCAGTGGTTAGGGCAGCAGACTCGCGGTCATAGGATCGCTGTTTCGATTTCCAG
>NC_068983.1:83173688-83174318 GCF_001194135.2 Octopus bimaculoides
GTATGTGTGGAGGGGCAATGGCCCAGTGGTTAGGGCAGCAGACTCGCGGTCATAGGATCGCTGTTTCGATTTCCAGACCGGGCGTTGTGAGTGTTTATTGAGCGAAAACACATAAAACTCCACGAGGCTCCGGCAGGGGATGGTGGTGAACCTTAATGTACCCTTTCACCACAATTTTCTCTCACTCTGACTTCCTGTTTCTGTTGTGCCTGTAATTCAAAGGGTCAGCTTTGGCACACTGTGTCACGCTGAATATCCCCGAGAACTACGTTAAGGGTACACGTGTCTGTGGAGTGCTCAGCCACTTGCACGTTAATTACACGAGCAGGCTGTTCCGTGGATCGGATCAACTGGAACCCTCGACGTCGTAAGCGACGGAGTGCCAACAACATATATATATATATATGTATTGTACTTATGTATGCATATACTCATATATTGTTTGTATACATATATATACATATATATATATGTATATATATGTATATATATATGTGTGTATATATATATATATATATGTATGTATATATATGTGTATATATATATATATATACATATATGTATATATATACATATATACACATATATATACATATATATATATACATATATATGTATATATACATATAT
>NC_068983.1:83174407-83175662 GCF_001194135.2 Octopus bimaculoides
AGAGAGAGAGAGAGAGAGAGAGAGAGAGAGAGAGAGAGCGATAGAGTAGAATAGATAGATATTTTCGTTATTATTGTAACAGACTGGCTTCTTTTTCCCCAATGTCAGTCTCCTCTTTTTCTCTCCCCTCCTCTCCTTTACTTATGCCAATATCGATTATAATCCTGGTTATTGTTGTGATCATTAGCATACTCTTATCATATTCTTTGTTGGTTGTCATCGTTCTAGTCATCATCATAACCTTTATAATCTAATTCCGGCTAATTTACACATTCCGTTGAAGTGCAAGCACTTTACAGCTAAAACTGACCAACTATTGTTATTCCACATAAATTGCTCAACCAGTCCTATGTGGGACAGTACACTAAATCCACCTATCGCTTTTTACACAACCACCTAGCCCTTGGTTGCCTGTAGTGAAGTCCACTCTTGTATGAATTCCGAACAGGTGTCAAGTCATAACTCGATATTCAAATATGATTAATATGAACCTCTTTCTTTTGTACCTTCACCAATCTCAGAAACCCAAGTAAAAGATCATAGCTAGGCTATCATGTCTTTTTTTTTGGTGGGGGGGGGCTGTATTTTATGGCTAAGCTACAGTAAAAGCATATCATAAAGGGTAAAGAGCTTTTTCGGTCATGAATGACCATGGGATTGCACCTAGAAAGTTACCCTCCGACGCACAAGTCCGGGCAAGTTTGTTTATGGAAGACCAGTAGTCGCCCATGCATACCAGTCTCTCCTCTCCACACCACCGATGTTATCCAAGGGAAAGACAAAGGCCGATACAACTTGACACCAGCGACGTCGCATCTCATTTCTATAGCTGAGTGAACTGAAGCAACGTGAAATAAAGTGTCTTGCTTAAGAACACACAAGGAGAAATGGGTTGCTGTATGGAATAACGGTCTATTTCTGGTAGCATTTCTATTGAAATTGACACCTGACAGACAGGTGAACAGAAAGGAATAGAAATAGTCTCAAATTTTGGCACAAGGCCAGCTATTTCGAAGGAGGGGCTAAGTCGATTACTTCCCATTCAGTACTCAACTTGTACTTATTTTATCGATCCCGAAAGGATGAAAGACAAATTCGACCTCAGCGGAATTTGAACTCAGAACACAAAGACGGATAAAATACCGCTAAGCATTTTGCCTGGTTGTGGTGGTGGCAGCGGCGGCGGCGGCGGCGGCGGCGGCGGCGGCGGCGGCGGTGGTGGTGGTGGTGTTGTTGTTTTTGTTGTTGGTGGTGG
>NC_068983.1:83175672-83180033 GCF_001194135.2 Octopus bimaculoides
TTTGTTGTTGTTGGTGGTGGTGGTGGTGGTGGTGGTGGTCGTCGTCGTCGTCGTCGTCGTGTGGGCTGTTGGTGGTGCTGGTGCTGGTAGTAGTGGGAATGAGGTTTAATGTTGTGATGATGATGATGACGATGACGATGATGATGATGACAATAACAATAACAACAACAGCAACAAAAGCAATAATAATCGCTAGAACGTGATTTATAATAGCATAAGCAAAAAAAAACCCAAATAATAATTCAAAACTATGGAATATTAGTTGTTAGATGTATTCTTCTCCAAATTAAATTTTTAAAACTGATTTCCTAGGTTGTAGAGTTAAATATATGTTAATATATGTAAATTGCAAAATGATGGAGCAGCAAAAAAACAGTAAATTACTGGATTATATGCCCTAAAGTAATTAAGTTATGTTTAACAGCAATAATTTCAAAAATGGCTATACAACATCACATATCACAATAACATTTTAAATACACTCACAATTCAACAGTAAGCAAACAGTCATATCAAACAGTCTTTCACTAAATCACTCATCAAAAAACGACATACTAAGCAAAGATAAATAAGATACGTTAGACATTAGACAAAATTAGATATCAGAAAAACAAAAGTAGGGAAGTAAAAATTCTTAAAAGCTACAGAGCTTGAAATTATCGCGAATGTAGTTACGTATATAATCGTAGGCGAGATTATTTACCGAAATCTCCAGGCGTGGCTGTGTGGTAAGAAGCTTGCTTCCGAACCACATGGCTTCGGGTTCATTTCCACTGTGTGACAACCTGGACAAGTGTCTTCTACTATAGCCTTGGATTTACCAGAGCCTCGTGAGAGGATTTGATAGGCGAAAAATGAAAGATGTTCGTCATATACATATATATATATATATATATATATATATATATGCCTTTGTGTTTGTTTTTGTCCTCACCATTGCTTCACAACCGATGTTGGTGTGTTTACGGCCCCATAACTTAACGGTTCGGCAAAGAGACCAATACAATAAGTACTAGGTTTACAAAGAAGTCGTGGCGTCGATTTCTTCGACTAAAAACTCTTTCAGGCGGTGCTCCAGCATCATTTCAGTCAGATGACTGAAACATGTAAAAGAACAAAAGAATAAAAGAATAGTCTTATTCTGGAAAATTCCCAAAATATTGGGAGCTATACAAAATTATACTGATTTTAAAAACAACTAGCATCATACAGATCCACTAACCATTTTGCGTGCCATATTCTTCTTAAAAGGCTCACCCTTAATTTTGTTGATCCTTAATTTTGTCGACCCAAACAGACAGGTTTCCAAAGTAACCATTACATCCAAATGCCGCTCGAATGGCAAATTCACACAAACCTTGATGGCGGTTTCATTCCAAAATTCACCATTGGTGCCATCTCTTTCTTGGAATTAGTCGCTTTGTAGGAGTCAAGAAAGGGACGTTTAGATAGTGACCGCACCAGCCATTTGACTACCACTCTGCTGACTTCCTACCTAAAAAGAAAAGATCAATGATTATGAGGAGGATATGGCAATCTAACGTCTTCCTTCGAAACTGACCATTTTCCATTACATTTCAGACAGATTCAGCGCTGAGTTACTGAAGCAGAAATATCGTTATAGCAGTGATTTGCTTGTCAGTTGCTTGACCTTAACAACTTGAGCATGTCTCTTAGTGCCTGACAATATGTGCACCTCTGATCATGAATAGGAGTAGTGGGGGAGCATCATAGCCATGTATTGATAGGAATTCTTTGAGGTTTGAATAAATGTAACAAAAGCAAAGTTTGAAGGAAATATTAGCCATTTTTCATACTTTATAAGGGTAAGCAAATAGGATAGGTAACAGCTGCTATCCAAGGACAAAAATCGTGCTACACAGTGTTCTTGTTGAGGAGATCGGGGTAGACAAACGGAAAATGTGAGTAATCGCATGATCGTAAACTATAATCTAATAAACTGATCATCGTGTAATATTCATATTTCATTAATTTATGCAGAGATATTGTGTGGTATTTTGACGTTTTAACCATCTTGCTATTAGTTAATTTGGGATAAATAAATTAATAATAAATACTAAATAAATAAATGAATAAACAAATAAATAAAAGCGTAGTGCCATCAAAGAAAGAAGAAATCAGTAAAGTGTAATAAAAGAAATAGTGGAATAAATGAAAGGAGAGAGATTGAAAGACATGGACAAAAAAATGAAAGAGAATTTTTAGAGATGTAAAAAAAAATCAGAGGCGAAAAGAGGGAATTGAAGTGAAAATATGAAGGAAGAATAAAAAGTAAAATTTTTGGGATTTCTCTGGAGTTTAGTTGAAATGAAATATATAAAAAAAAATGATGACAGATTTCAGATCATAGTTAATATTTTCTACTATTTGTCATTTGTCATACAACGTTTACTCTGGAGGTTACATTCGGCCTCATGCTAACAAATTTCAAACCTTAATATTGGATACTAAATATTAGTGTGTACTGGATTCCTGCAAATTAATTCAACTGCGTGTCTGTTTGTCCGTATTTCTGCCATTTAAAACGCCGTGGTTTCACGTTCCATCATTGCAAATATTTGCTACATGTCAATGTTAGTTAAATGCCGCGCGATATTCGTTTCTGGTCTCCACTCTGCGTTCAAATCCAACCTTAGTCAGCTCTACTCTTTATCCTTACGGGGGGAAGAGTCCTTAAATAAAGTCCAATAGTGGAGGAGCATAATTCTCTTCTTTTCTGCTTCACTCTTTCTCTCTAGAAGACCTGACAGGGGATGGAATCTACAAGTTATAAATGCCCGAGGCACACTGTATATCAGACGGTGCCTTGAGCAACTGGCATTCAAGACGGAACCGAATGTTTCTTCTTACAAAGACACTTATCAATTGATTCGTTCACTAAGAGGTAAATAAACAACACGAGAAGATTTAGCCTATTCACAGTTGGAACAATGTAGCTATCGTCGACGGAATTTGCGCAGTTATGCTGGAGAACTGTGTTCATAACCTTCTATAGATTTCTGAATATGTGATAGAAATCAGAAATTAAGCAATGAACTATAGATTGTTAGTGAGAATGCTTTCTTGTTTTCATTTTACCTTCCTTTATCATTGGAGTTTTTTTTTTTTAAGCAATATAAAGATATTTATTATTACTTGTCTTAGGACAAATTACCTATATACTATGAATGTCAGAGCCGAAACCGATTGCGTATGATACTCTTAACGTAGAAGTACGGGACTCGTGTTTTGTCACCCGCACTGAGCTGTGTTAGTGATTGCCTATCAAACAGACTGAACTCTCGAAGCCGGAATCCATCAAAGTTTTAAATACATACGACATAATAGTTGCTGTTGTCATTGTCCTTTGGTTCCTGATCGAACGTACTTTTGAACAAAAACACAACAGAAGTAACGACATCGTCCATTCAGGATATGCAAGAATACATAGTATAATGTGTATTTTCCCAATCTAAAGAAAAAAGGAGGCTTAGCTACTGTTTCTAACCGGTCGAGTAACCAGTAAGGTGATTCCTCGCTGATGCGATGACATAATTGTATACTTCGTCATTGTAAGTGTCAGAAATATACTTAAACTGATGTTTTTATTTAATTTTCTCCACTGCAAAAGTTTCATGTTATAGATTAGCATAATTCCAGTGAAAGTTTTGTTCATGTCTGGTAATCAAAAAACACGTAATAAATTCACGGATCATGGAGTCCCACGAAAGACAGACTTTTGTACTACTTTGGTAAACAATGTTTCTACCATCTTGATAATTGTCAGACAGTTTCATGTATTTTTAATGTTTTATATAAGAACTTGTCTGAGATAATGAAACCTAATTTTCACTTGACAACCAAGCTACAATGTTGTCACTCAACGAAAATATATATGCTTAAAACGATTAAAACTCCACAATTAATTTAACAATGACTGTGAATCATAAAAAAAAAGGACTGACCATTTTATATGTATCGAGAAAATTAATTTAATAGAGACAACCAACCTCACCAAGCTGTACCTAGGAGATAAATTAAATTCATCTTTCTATACAAATGATGCTCTCACATATAGATGAACTACACTAAACTCTATTTTCATAGAAAATATTAATTTTGGGACAATAATGTAGGTTTTGCTAGTTTCAAGCTGAAGTGAAATAATGTTTATTTCTTAATCAAGTAAAACTCGTTCGACAAACAATCTGAAAATTGTCAAACTTTAGATTAAATCAAGGTGCACACTGATTTAGGAATCGATTTTGATAATTGTTTGAACATCTCGATACATATA
Organism: Octopus bimaculoides; assembly: GCF_001194135.2. Lineage (NCBI taxonomy): Eukaryota > Metazoa > Mollusca > Cephalopoda > Octopoda > Octopodidae > Octopus > Octopus bimaculoides. The sequence continues at coordinate 83,179,970 of NC_068983.1, forward strand.
AAGTGTTCAGAATTTTTTTCTGATTCACAGTTATTGTCAAATTAATTGTGGAGCTTTAATGGTT
>NC_068983.1:83180343-83182843 GCF_001194135.2 Octopus bimaculoides
TATATATATATATATATATATATATATATATATATATATATATTCGTTTTAGTGTCAGCATTGTAGTTCGGTTGTCAAGTAAAATTTAAGTTTTAATATCTCAGACAAATAACTGGATTTATTTATACTATTCTCGTTTAGCTTATTTATCAAATAACGTTGTGAGTGTACCCTAACTAATTAACATCAAAAGTTCAACACCCAAGCTGAGAAACGCATTGCAGCAAAGGGCCAAAGGTTAGATTCGTCAAAGTCTGGCAGCAAAGAAGTATTCAGTTGGTAGTTCAAGTAGATGAATCTTAATACATTTGCCAAATTTGTTGGTTGGTGTTGCTGAAAGATTGGACAATATTCACTCACGGCAAGTTGTACTGAAAATGACAATTGCAAAGTACATACAAATTGTGTTCATTTGTCTTTACTAGTAAGGAAGGATAGATTGTGTCGTGAGCGTTCTGAGCTTTATGAAATCTTCACAACCTTCCGTACATCTTCATATTTATTAATCAAACGTACCAGTAGCCATTGATGAAAAATTTAAAGACATCGGAAACGTTCGCTCTATCTCTGATTGTTTTCTGTGAAAATGGATACATACATTATCGTAACATCCAAACAAACACTGATTCTAAACTTCCACCAAATTCAAGAAGTCAATTGAAATACTATAGTTTAAAAGAGTGCACAAGTTAATGATATTATTCATAGTGTTGACTGTAAGGTTATACGCACTTGAAAGAAGTCGAAAAATAATATATAAAAAGTAAATAAAAAATAGGAGATGGAACAGTTTGATAGCCTATTATTTAGTGACCAACTCATAAAGAATGTAAAGGGAATAATACACCAAAAAATATCTATAAATTCATTAAAGACGAGTGGGGAATCCTGAAAGTGTTAAGGTTGAGATATAATGTAAATCTATCCGCTGAGTTGACAATCAGATACAATAATGCTGTGACAGATCAGTCAGTCAACTAAGGAAGGTGACTGAATCTTTCGGTGTCATGTAACAACTAGACACAACTCTGAATGCTTGCAGCTAATCTGAACAGCTTATAATCACCATATCTTCATTGATATGGATTTGCACCACTGAACGTGTCCTCTTTTTCTCACAGATTCACAGATAATCACTTAATAATTTCTTACACATTTTCATGTGCGGCTTTATTTATTCTTTTTTACTAGGTTTCATGTATATGTACACACGAGCGTGCACACATACACACACACACACAAAGAGAGTGTTTGCATGTATTTATGTATTGGTGTGCCTGTTGTAGTGAAAGCTTACAGAGAATAATAAGCATTCTGGATGTTGGTGAAGTGGGAGGAGAAAATTATAAGGAAGGGCGCTGATCAAAGGTCATGGATAAAGAGAAGATTGTAGACATGCTTGAGAAGATAGAACAATGAAAATAGAACTCGGTGTCTACTAAGAAGACAGCAGGCAACAAGGCTTCACTTTTGGCTTAAGCGATAACGGACAATCTTACAATGGCTATTGAGCTTGCATCTTAGAAGTGACAGGTCAACAATAACGCTGCGAGGACTATTGTGTATGCATGTATGTATGTATGTATGTGTGTGTGTGTGTATGTACGTACGTATGTATGTGTGTACATATGCATATATGTAGGTATGTGTGTGTGCACGCGTGTGTCTTTGTGTAAGTCGGTATATATACATGTATGTATGTCTATGTACATGGATGTATGTATACTTATACGTCTGCATGCATGCATGTATGTATGTATGTATGTATGTATATGTGTGTGTATGCATGTTTTTTTTTTTATGTGGGGATTTGTTTAAGTACTTCTTAACTGAATTGAAGTTGGTCATTAACATTGTGCTAAAGCACCTTTGTATGAGTCAAGCTAATTCCTCGCATTTGTTGATAAATCAACGAGTTAATGTTTGCTTATGTTTGTGGTTGAATGTATGATTGTATATAATCGTGGTTGAATATATATCTGCATTCTATTTTGTCTGTCTTTACGTTATGAGTTCAAATTCCGCCGAGGTCGACTTTGCCTTTCATTCTTTCGGGGTCGATAAAATATTCTTTTTTTTTTTTCTCCCTATTTTTACTTGTTTCAGCCATTTCACTGCGGCTAAGCTGGAGCACCGCCTTAAAGGGGTGTTAGTCGAAGAAATTGACCCCAGGACTTGTTCTTTATAAGCCTAGTACTTATTCTATCGGTCATTTTTGCCGAACCGCTAGTTTACGGAGACACCAGCATCGGTTGTCAAGCGATGGTGGGGGAGACAAATACAAACACACACACACACAAATATATGTGTGTGTATATATATATATATATATATATATATATATATATATATATATATACGACAGGCTTCTTCCAGTTTCCGTCAACCAAATCCACTCACAAGTCTTTGGTCGGCCCGAGGCTATAGTAGAAAACACTTGCCCAAGTTGCCACGCAATGGGACTGAACCCTGAACCATGTGCTTGGGAAACAAGCTTCTT
>NC_068983.1:83187406-83188066 GCF_001194135.2 Octopus bimaculoides
ATATATATATATATATATATATATACATGATATTAATAATTACATATATATATATAACTATATCAAGGGAGAAAGTCGAAACGACTTATCTCCTCCATACTGAATTAATGCCTAAAACATTACGAAGCTACCGAGAAAATCTCCGTAAATACATGCGATTGTAAGCAGGTTAGTCAAAAGATATTTAAAAAGACTCCGCTTGAATTGCGAATTACCTAATTTCAAGATAAAAATCTTAAATATATTTTCTTGTCATCAGCGCAATATATGTAAAAAATATACGAACAAGTGTTAATACATACCCTAACAAAGCGAGTTTGCAGATCTATATACAAACACTTGCATGTATAGATTCGAAAAAGTCAGATTAAAAACTTCTCTCGACGACCACATGTATTTATTTCAAAATAGGACCGCAGAAAATTGCGGGTTTTTTATGATGAGTAAAAAAATTATACTAATATTTTATTTATTTGTTATATTCATAAAAGGAAAATAAAAATCCCGTTAATGACAAATGCTTTAGACATTAATTCAATATAGAGGAGATAAGTCATGTTTCAACTTTCTCCCTTAATATAATTATATATATCATACAAATTAGTGTACATTTTTGTACACAAACGAGGTGACCTTAACAGGACACCTTATATATATATA
>NC_068983.1:83189469-83190737 GCF_001194135.2 Octopus bimaculoides
ATGTATGTATGTATACATGAATACGCACAGAAAAATATAGACAGAATATTCAGAACCAAATGCAGAACAGAAATCCCTTTGTATGAGATATAGAAGTACATACGTTGTTCTTCTCGTATATCTTAATGTTCGTGTATGTCCGTGTGCGGGAGCAGGAGTGTGCATGTATATGAGAGTGTGCGTGTGTGTATGTGTGTGTGTGTGTGTGTGTGCGTGTGTGTGTATGTGTGCGTGTGTGTGTGCGTGTGTGTGCGTGTGTGTGTGTGTGTGTGTGTGTGTATGTCTATCTCTATATCTACGAATATAAGTATATACAATGTTGCACAAATTTTTTAGTATATATTTGTATGCATTATTTTTTTCTATATCATTTTATTCTTTCATTTATCCAAACTTCCTTTCTTTCTTGCAGATTTTCTACGCTCTTCGCTTTCTCTTTGTATTCATAGTCTGTGTATAAATATATTATGTGTTTTTGTGTATGTATATTATATGTATTTGTACGTGTAGCTATCTATGTGTCCACGTTTTGTGTGTGCGAATGTATGCATTTATATACATACATACACGCACGCATGCACACACTCACACACATACATGCATACAATTAAATAATTTGAACCTATCTTCTCAAAGCATTTGTAATCAAGAACTTTTGCACAATTCTGTTTAACTTTTTTCCGAATTTCCTTTCGTCTTTCTTTTAGTCTTTTTTATTCTGTACCGAATATAATATATTTGTTACATCATGTATATATTTGTTTAAGCTATTGTATTGTTTCCATCATCACCACCACCATAACAACAACAACAACAACAATAACAATAATAATAATGTATTTATTTCATTATTTATGGTACTGTCTTGTTGGCATCACCGCCCCTAACACCATAATAATATAATGTAATATAATATTAACAACTATAATATTAATAACAATAATAGTAATAATCCCTTCTACTAAGGCCTGAAATTACAGAGGAGCGGTTAAGTCGATTACATCGACGCCACTACTCCACTGCTATTTATGTTATTGACCTCGAAAGGATGACAGGCAAAGTCGACCTCGGCGGAATTTTATCATAGAACATGAAAAACGGACAAAATGTTGATAAGCATTTTGCCTGGCATGCTAACGAATCTGTCAGCTCGCCGCCTTAATAATAATGATGATAATAATAATAACAATAATAATAATAATAATAATAATAATAATAATAATAATAATAATAATAATAATAATGAGGACGAGGAGGAGGAGGAGGAG
>NC_068983.1:83190840-83193555 GCF_001194135.2 Octopus bimaculoides
TAATAATAATAATAATAATAATGAGGAGGAGGATAATAATTGCTCTCATGCAAAACCAGGCAGTGGTTCCCGTGGTTTCTGATCTTAACTGATCAGAAGTGTTAACATGTACATATTTTATCTTGATGTAAATGATGGACCACAAGAGATATTCTGCTCAATGCAACAGATTTGCTTGTCAGTTGCTTGACCTTAACAAGTTTCACACGTTCCTTAGTGGCTGATACCATATGTGCAACTCTTATCACGTGTGGGTGAGCATCATAGCTATGTGTTCAGAGAGAATGGTTGAGAAAGTATGCACAGCATACAAACTTTTATGTCTCCAGAGTATGACTGTCACTGAAGGCCAATCAAGGAATCTCAAAGTTTCTGGATTAACTTCTCTCAGTCGTCATTTTCCGACGCATTTCAGATGCATACTGAGATTTAATGCATACAGTCAGGTTGTATTCGCCACCTTCACCCACATTTTGATAAATTTAGAGGAAGACAAACTTCTCTGTCCACATTCTTCACATTCTTCTCCACTTTCACATTCTTCTCCAAGTGTAAATTAAAGAAGTCGATAAAGGCTTGACAGAATTTGAATGAATTTTATTCTCAGCTCTTGCAATTTCGTCCACCACTCAATCTATTTTGCCTATACTTCCGAAGAAAATTGTTCATCCTCTCTTATCCAAGGGTGGTGGTGCGATATTCACTTTAGATTCAGCTGATGGCCAGTTCCAACGTACACGCAACAAACATACAAGTGGTATCATTTTGTTCACCATAAGTTTATTTCAAATCTGCAATACTACAAACAAAATCAAAGACTGGCGAAAATTCTCCAGAACAGACTAACCATTTAAATTTCTCGAGTACTATTTTTGCTGGAAATGTTGTCATAGCACCAACATTTCCTTACAGAAAGCTTACGTAGGAGTTCCACGGGGTGCATTGCTGGACTGCTAGAGGTCTGAGAACGCCTGACATCATTGCGGATTCCAATATTATTTATGAAGTTGTATAGTGGCACTATACTACATTCAATGCTCGCCTCTTTGCCTCATACTTTCTTTCCCTCTATTCTATATTTATTCCATTTATTTTCGCTTCCCCATTTCTATTTTTCTCTGTCAGTCGCTATTATATTTTTCTTTCCCTTATTAGATAGTTAAAGATAGTTTGTCACCTTACAAGTAGATATCACAAGAGCATTATTTAAACAACACTACCAGTGACAACAGCTGTGAAAGTAATACAGAATTCTTGACAAAAAGAATTTTCAAACAAACCAAACCTTAAAAATACAGAAAGCAAATTCAAGTAGGGTTCAAACTACTGGTACGGAAATAAATTAGAAAAAATAATAAACATAAAACAAAGAAAAATCCTATGTATACAAATAAAAACTCTGTTTTTTTAAAGAAAAGTATGCAAAAATATTTAAGGTCCACCCAAAAGAATCATAAAAATAATAGACAACAGATACTATTTCCATTTATACAATTACATATGTTGAATTCTTGAAAGTAAGTAAAATGTCTCTTTAAGGTTTGTTTATCTTTCTATTTTAATAATCTTATAACAATGTTGCAATGTCAAATATATTAAGTGCATGTCTGTTTCTGTATGCTTGTGTGTGTATACGTATACAAGTATATCGATGTGTACGAGTCCCAATGTGTGTGTGTGTGTGTAGCAATCAGTGCAAGTGTGTAGTAGCAATCAGTGCAAGTGTGTATATGTGTGCCCATGTTCTTATACAAAAAATAAAATTAGTTTATCAGCCCTACACCATGGATTTCATGGGTTCCGTCTGTTGTCGCTGTTATTGTATTGCTGGTGTTCCTCTTTTGCTTATCTCCACCTGATCAAATAGACATATGGTCAACTCTATGATAATGATTCCTGTTTTCTAGTCGAAGTGTATCTAGTATTGCTTTATACAATGTGTGCATCTTCTACTTCCAAGGCGGTAGGTTTTAATTTGAGAAGAAAAGGCTGTTATATTTCAAAGGCCAGGTGGCCAAGTAGAAATTCTTTCATTGGCATACTACGGTCGTTGCAATCTGCGGAAGGAGAAAGATAAACGTTAATCAAGTACTCATAACATAGCATATATCAAGAGGCTCATACAGACACAATCTTTAGATGAGTACCTGTGTATGATGTGTAGATTCTCTGTGATACAGCATTTGCACCAATTTGATCTGTTGTTAAACATCTTTACTGTATATACATAGCCTTTGAGCTACTGATAGTCTTTTCTTTGACACTTTCTTTCCGAATGTTATATGAAAGCCCTAGGAAGGGTAACAAGTGGCAAGGATGGAAATCTAGCTAAGCTGAATAATGTTACAGAGCGTTCTATCGAAATTCGTTTGCACCTGCACAGCTGTTTGTAACACGTAGGTATACTCAATTCTATTCCTACTGACATGTACGGTTGAAGATATATACCTAATTGCTGTTCTGTTATGTAATAGATATATGTCTAATATATATAAAAAGTGAAATGATGTGCAATGCATTAGATAAAACCCTAAACTATTTTTCTGGTCATACACATTTTTGTGTATGACTCAATGAAGAACAACATTTTACGCAGCGATATTACAGGCTGGATTAATCATAGGATAAGATGCCTTAATATTTTTTCCGCTTCCAGCGCCTTGAGGGTAAGACCCCACCACACACACACACACACACACACACACACACACACAC
>NC_068983.1:83195312-83198518 GCF_001194135.2 Octopus bimaculoides
ATATATATATATATATATATATATATATATATATATATATATATACGCACGCACAACCGCAATTTCGCACGGGCACTCCTATAAAAGACGAGAGAGAGAGAGAGATGCTTTTTCATAAGATGCAGAAAGCCATCGTATGAACACACAGAAAGACTCTCACTGTGTTTCATAGTACATAATTATATTGCAGGTGTCAGCATTGCAGTCAAATGACACCTTTTATTTTGGCGGAATATTCTGTAAACCATTCCCAATTTCTAACTTCTACCTCTGTTGCTTTGTTTATTTTGCGTTCTGGCTGCTGTTGTGGTTGCTGTTGTTGAAGCTGTTGTTGTTGATGTATATATGTGTTGCTGTTATTTTTGTTTTGTTTCTATTGCTAAAGATTTGTATGTTTTTTTTTTTGTTTTTTATATATATTTGTCAAAATTTCGTTAAGTATTTATTGGAAGAAGAATTTGAAGAAGGGAAGTTACGACTTGAAGAATTTAAAGAATTCAATAAAGAAATATTTATAAAACATGTAAGGTAAAGAATTAAAAACATATACATATATATTTATATTCATAAATAAAGAACGAGAGCGAGCAGGAATATATATTTTATTTTGATTTTTGTTCAAAAAGTTTCGTTTATAGTTGTCATTTTAAAAGTTTGCGAAAAATTATAAACTATATACATACATATATATATATATATATATATATATATATATATACATAATGATATACATTTTCAAAATGTGTTGAATGTAATTCATTACGCTCTTCTACTCCTTCATCTTCGTCATCTTGTCATCGTTGAAAAATATTTATTGCCAAAGTCCTATGACAGCTTGCTGGCAGAAAAATGAAAAGCAAGCTGAAATATAGCAAAAGTATCAACGACTGTAACAAAAGTATTTATCGTTATCAACGGTGAGTGTCATAATTAGACCATCAGAAACAAGAAATATTGTATCAGTCATAAGTAAGACGTAATAACAACTACAGCAAACATTTCTAATCACTGCAAACAGCAATTATAACATAGTTTGCAAACTTAAAAAGCTGACAAACAGTGAGAATATCTCAGTTGTTAGCTTTAAAGTAAAGACCTTTGTAAAGGAGCAGGGGAGAGACAATCTTAATGTTTCAAATACCAAATGACTACTCTGGGTTTATTAAACCTATTTGTTCAGTGCTGTCTGCAATGTTTGGTTCATCTCTCCAAGAAGTGTTTTGCTTCAAAACGTCACAATTTTCCCTGCATCTAGAGGAGCTTGTTTAAATATTTTAGCTATATGAGATGAATATTTTACATATTGACTCAGCTCTGCGCCGTTAATTATTCCATAGCTTTTGATTAAGCAGAGCTCATTGAAATTACTAAAAACAACCACTATGGTAACATCACCACAGAATCTTTTCGTGTCGCACAGTAAAACATGCTAGTGCAAAATGTGCGTACACACAAAGAGACACACATACATAGACACACACACGCGTGAGGTAAGACGTTTAGTCCCCAATGACATGTTTCCGGGTTTAAGTCTGACTGTGTGGCACCTTGGGTGAGTGCCTATAACCCCGAGTAAACGAAGGTCTTATAAGTGGATTTGGTAGACAAAAACTGAAAAACAGACCATTGTATACATGTATGCTTGCCTGCCTGCCTGCCTGCCTACCTACCTACATACATGCATCTATATATATATATATATATATGTGTGTGTGTGTGTGTGTGTGTGTGTGTGTGTGTGTGTGTGTACTAGCTAATCCAATAACAACAATACAAAGTATCTAGCCCTTAAAACGGTTTTTGTGCTTTTACAGAAAATACCGAAGTGTCTTACACAGTATCTTGTTTTTAGGAATTCCCAATAAGTTATGAATACCCAAATTGTGAAGTCAGTTATGTAATAACATGAAATAACCCGATAGTAAAAATTCAAATAAAGTAGCACCGAAAAGGGCTTTGATGCGTTCCCAGAGTATATAGAACTTAGGAGGAAATACTAATAAGGTATGTGTACTAAAATCCTGAAGCATAATAACAATTCAAACTAAATAAGTCTGAAAAGGGCTTTTGTGCGTTCCCAGAGAATATTACCCTCAGGAGCGCTAGTATTGGTATGACCAAAATAAGTGGATCTATTGTTTAGGAAAATACTATTTACTTGTTTAAGAGTTGTACCGGATAAATTCCGAAAATAACTCTACAATTCAAATACTAAGAAATAAGCATACTCAATTTCTTTTTACCAAATAATTTAGGAAGATTAATGGGTTATTTCCCTTGGTTACATATAAAGATCCCTTCCAGGGGCGAATGGGCTAAATATCCTTGGTTTTTAAGATAAAATATATTAGATATATATATATATGTATAAGGATCCCTTCCAGGCATCCTTTTTATCGATTTTTTTCAACAATTTGTGTATGCCATAAGGTTTTCTACCCACGTGTCACGTTTCATCAAAATCGATAAAACGATGTAGGAGGAGTTAGGTAACAACTCCCCAAATACACCCACAGACAGAATTTTCCACATATGTAGTAGATATACAGGGTGCGGTGAATATATATTGTCGTCTAAATTACGTAAAAATGAAAATTTGGGATAAAATTAGCCCTTTGTCATCTTGTATGAAGAATGCCGAGTAATACTGAATGTCTTCATGTACTAACTGTCTGATAAGAATTTCAGACACTCCCATATCCCTCGTGATTGATCTGATTGACTTGGAGGGATCGTTGTCGGTCATGGCCTAGATCTCGACATCAAATTCAGGAGTCCTTTTCTTATCAGAACGATCAGAGTGAGTTTTCAGAGTCGCCGTACCTTTATAAACACCGTCAAACTCATCCAAAACTTTCCAAATGCTTGCACTCTTCTCAGATTGATATCCAAACACTCTGAAATGTTCGTACTGGAGCTTCCGGCGCGAATGGCAAGCAGTACAGCATGTCGTTTCCAAATTTCTGACAGAGTGAATTGTGTCATGGTGCTCTTTTCCTCACAGACGGTGCCCAACTGACTCTACTATACTGTATAGTCTACAAAATCAAAACTAAACAAAGCGTATGTTCGTATTTCAAAATATAAAATGGCGACAATTTAGCCATACTACCCTGTATAATACACCCGGTTATTGTTTAAACACCTGTCTTCGTCTTGTTTTTCAGTAAATTTCAACTATATATATATATATATATATATATATA
>NC_068983.1:83198733-83203113 GCF_001194135.2 Octopus bimaculoides
ATACATACATACATACATACATACATACATACATACATACATACATACATACATGTATACATAAATGTCGAATATATATATATATTTACATATATATATATATAAATGTATAAATGTGTGTGTGTTGTGTGTGCGTGCATGCAGACAGTGAGGGACACAACTTAGTTAGAGATGATCAGCAATACAGAACAACATTAAATATGTCGCTGAGAAACTTAACTTCTACATAAAGTATTGCATTGGAACTCCGAGGCGTACCAGCCGTTGTCATCGTTTTTAGCTACTCTCCGTTGAGTCTTGATTAAACTGTACTATGTTTTAAAGCCTTCTAATCTTGACTAATGCATTTCTTTTTCTACCATCATATATCCAGAAGTACATTATACAATATATTATTTTCTCTCTTTTAAACAATAGGTGACAGTTTAAATAAGAACGGTCAGTTTTGCGTAGCGGCAACAGCGATTGAGGACACGAGCTTTTCTCTAGCTTTTAATCATGTCTACATCATGTGTGTGTGTGTGTGAGAGAGAGAGAGAGAGTGTGTGTGTGTGTGCACGCGTGCGCGTGCATGTGTGTGTGTGTGTGTAAATGTATGAGTGCGAGTTTTGCTAGCATAACTAAAAAATCTGAGTTTTACTAGCATAACTCGGAAATTCGAATTTTATGGAGTTATGGGTTCGATATAATTGACTAGTCCCCTTCACCAAAATTTCAAACCTTGTGCCTATAGTAGAAAAGGGTTTTATTTGATTTCGTAATGTTGGCGAGGTGGCAGATCGCTACCGCGCCAAACAAAATACTTAACAGCATCTCTTGTAGTTTTCTGTTCCATGTTCCAATTCCGCAGAGGTTGATTTTACTTTTCATTCTTTCTTTGTCGATGAAATAAGAGCCAGTTAAATACTGGGGTCAATGTAAGTTACTTAACAGTAACTTAAAAATTCCAGGCCTCGTACCAGTACTAGAAAGGATTATTATTTGATCCCGTTCAAAAAAAGAGGCAGGCATATAGCTCCGTTGTTGGAATTTAGCTAACAACGGCGGCTTCTAAGTTTTACAAGTTAAATTTTAGTATAGTTTTTCAAAGTCTTTCAAGTGACTTTCGAAAACAAGCTTCTTTCATCGGAAAACGACAAAAGCAAGGTTTGACTTCCATCTTAAGTACTTTTCTTCCTGAAAATGTTTGTCCAAAGCCGGATTTACTAGTCATATGAGATCTCATGACAGCGCTTACTAATTGAAGAGTTGGTCTTCTTAGGTAAAGAAGAAGTAATCGCCATAAATGAAAATATGCAAGACTGACATGTCTTTTCATAGACATGCCCTTTTCTGCTCAGCTTTTTCTCGTTTTAGGAATCTTATTAAAATGTTTTATGGTCGATGTTTTATAGCAAAAACGGTTTAATGTAGAAGTATTATGACTCAGTAGTTAAAGCGTCGGCTTTATAAACATGAGGTAGCGAATTCGATTTCCGGACCAGGATGTGTGTTGTGTTCTTGAGCGACACACTTTATTTCGCGTTGCTCCAGTTCACTCGGCTGTAGAAATGAGTTGCGATGTCACTGGTGCCAATCTATATTGTCCTTTGGCTGGTATGCATGGGCGACTGCTGGCCTTCCATAAACAACCTTGCTCGACATTGTGCCTCGAAAGGTAACTTTGTAGGCCCAATCTCATGGTTATTCATATCCGAAGGGGGTCTTCGCCCATTACCCTTTATTATTGAATATCAACAAATTATCTGCAATTGGAGGCACATTAATACTTGTTTAATGACTATTTCAGGTGAAGATAAAATGAAAGAATAAGAAAACAGGTGGATAACGTTTGATAAAGGAAGAAAATGAGAAATTAGTGGGTGATCTGAAGGAAAGATACGTAGGTTGAATCTTAAAAAAGAAGGAAATGGTGACGTGAAGAAAATTTACGAAAACATGAAAAGAAAATCAAGAACAGATATCATCGGAGGAAAAAAACTTTTTTGTAAAGACTTATGAAATACATGAAAAATGAGAGAGAGTGGAGGAGAAAGATTGGTAGCATATGGCAAAACGATAGAGAAGAAGAAGAAGAAGAAGAAGAAGAAGAAGAAGAAGAAGAAGAAGAAGAAGAAGAAGAAGAAGAAGAAGAAGAAGAAGAAGGAGAAGAAGAAGAAGAAGAAGAAGAAGAAGAAGAAGAAGAAGAAGAAGAAGAAGAAGAAGAAGAAGAAGAAGAAGAAGAAGAAAGACGAGAGAAAGCTTAGAGAAAAGGAAAAATAACAAGGCGATAGAAGTAGAAATAAGGAACTTGGGAAACATGGACATCGAAAATAAAAATGGCAATCTCTGGCTGTAGAGAACCTATAAGAGTGAGAAAAAGTACATGAGTGACAGAAAGAGAGATTGACGAAGATGAAGATGAGTTGGTAGATAATAGGAAACAGAGGTGAGAAGAGAAAGACAGAGCTAGTGAAAGAGAAATAGCGAGAATGTATAGGAGATAAGATGTAGAGAATATAACAGAAATAATGAAAAGCAAGATAGTGATTATGTAAACGCACGAGAGAATAAAAGAGATACGTACAGAGAATGGGAGAAAAAAGGTGAACAGAGAGAAAAGGCCTAACCCAATAGACAGAGAAATGCACCGTTTCAATATTTTCTACCTGTTAGAGAGAAAGAAAGAGAAACCAGAAACGATAGATAGATAGATAGATAGATAGATAGATAGATAGATAGATAGATAGATAGATAGATAGATAGATAGATAGATAAATAGTGTGTGTGTGAGAGAGAGAGAGAGAGAGAGAGAGAGAGAGAGAAAGAGAGAGAGAGAGAGAAAGAGAAAGAGAGAGAAAGAGAGAGAGAAAGAGAGAGAGAGAAAGAGAGAGAGAGAAAGAGAGAGAGAGAAAGATAGAGAGAGAGAAAGAGTGAGAGAGAGAGACTTTGAAACCAAGTGTGAGAGAAACATGAGAAAAATCAAATACGAAAGGATGATGTCTGAATGTGATAGTAAAATGTGTAAGATGGCAATTAGGAAAAGGAGAGGAAAAGAAAGAGACAGAGAGACATATTTATATTGAGTGGGAAGTATTCGTAGTCTAAAAAAGAGTCTGTACTGAATGTGTGAGAGAGGAAAGATAGTAAAAGAGGCATGACTAGTAGATGTAAGAAGTATGAGAGACCGATTCAGTGAGGGGAAGTAATGTGTTTATGTATGTATGTGTATGAGTCCGTGTTTGTCTTGTGTGTGTTTGTGTGTATGCGTGTGTGTGTGTGAGTAATGAAAAGAGACAGAGTGAGAGAGAGAGAGAGGAGGATAAAAGGAGTACCAATGAGAAAAGCAGGGAGTATAAGAAAGTGAGCGAGAGAGGTAGAGAGTGTAAGAGAAAGAGAGTAAGGTAGAGTGTATAAATGGTTGATGTCGAAGGGTGTAAGGGAAGCAGAACACGTGAGAAAGAGAGAGAAGGAAAGACGAAGAGAGAGAAGAGAAGCAGAGAATGTGACAAAGACAAGAAGTGAAGTGTGAGAGAGAAGGACAAACAGCATAAGAGAGAGTGAGGGAGAGGGGGAGAGAGCGAGAAAGGGAGGGGGATGAAAGATGGAGAGAGGCAGGTGAGTAAATATAAGCATAAATATAACATACATACATATACAATACATACACTCATACATACACATACATATATACATATATACATACACACATACGTACATACATACATACATAAATACATATATACATACATACATACATACATGCGTGCATACATACATACACATATACATACATACATACATACATTCATACAAGTATACATACATACATGCATGCATACATACATACAAACATGCATACATACATACATGCATGCATACATACATACATACATACACACATACATACATACACACATACATATATACATACATGCATGCATACATACATACATACATACATACATACATAAATACATACATACATGCATACGTACATACATACATACATACATACCGAATAACAAGAGAGAAAGACCAATAGAGAGAGAATGAAACAGAGTTTTTTGAAAACAATTCTTTAAACCGTGATGCTAATTATGTCTTTCATTTCAAGAATCTTTTAGTTGAATAGAAGAACCCCCGACTTCAAAACCCCACCACCACCACCACCACCACCAAACCTTACCTCCCATCTTTCTACATATAACAACCACGCACCCATACATACCCTTCTCTCCCCCCCTCTCTCTCTCTCATCCTCCACACACACTTTCACCTCCCACCCCACACTCACACCGAACCCCACACTTGCACACCTACCCAGATGGACACAATGGATGCTGATTAAGTTAACAGTTAAATATCTGTTAACTTTACATCTTCTGCCCCCCCACACCC
>NC_068983.1:83203123-83204450 GCF_001194135.2 Octopus bimaculoides
TCTCTCCCCCCCTCTCTCTCTCTCATCCTCCACACACACTTTCACCTCCCACCCCACACTCACACCGAACCCCACACTTGCACACCTACCCAGATGGACACAATGGATGCTGATTAAGTTAACAGTTAAATATCTGTTAACTTTACATCTTCTGCCCCCCCACACCCTTTAACACACTTTGCCTCATCCCTACCTTCTTCTTCTCTCTCTCTCTCTCTTTCTTTCTCTTTCTCTCCCTCTCTCTCTCACTCTCTGTCCATCGTTAGTGCGCGGGCGCACGTTTTCTACTTATCCTGAATGAAATGATTGCTCATGCAAAATATGCTTTCCATTACCACCAACGCCATTGCAAATTTATCTCGCCCTTACTAGCATCAGCCCATCACTAAGATCATCAACATCACAAACACCGTCACCACCACCACCACCACTCTCCCTGCCTTCACCACACCGACCACTATCACCGCCACCTTCGCCACGACTATCACCGCCACCAGCGTGACTGTCTCCATCGCTATTAACCGATGATACTAATATTTGAATACATAGCCAACATAATACGGCAGCACTAACAATTATCATCATCACCATTACCAACAACAACAACAATAATAATAATAGTAATATACAACAACAACAACAAACACCTACTTCCACTACAGCTCACTCTCCCTTCCGAAACATACTACCCCTGTCTCCTATATAACCATCGTCATAAACGTCATCACAACTAACACAATTGCCAGAATCACTGCAACCACCACTACCACCCCAACTATAACCAATATCAATATCACCGCCATTACAACCGATACCAATATCTCGGCATTATAATAACCTAACCACATTTCCACAAACTGAATATATCCTCCATTGCTAACAGACAACCCTCATTGTAACCTCCTAAATCACACTTTGGCTACAAGAATACCATTCCAGAAATCGTTAATTACTACTTCCTTTTACAGTCTGCCTCTGTGTCATCTACTATCCCTGCCAACACTTTTCCCTCCTCTGTCACATTGACTGTTATCAAAAGCAACAGAAAAAGCCTATACACCGTTGTTCGAGCTGCAAGCAATAGCAGCCAAATCGCCCCAAAATCAGACTGAAAATTGACTTAGATCATGATTTAACAATCATTAGAATGCAAAACAGGCAATTTGTCGTATCTATTCAGGTTTTCTGCTCCTTATGTTCAAATCTCAATGAAACCAACTTTGACCTTCATCCTGTCGGGGTCTACAATATAAAGAACTCATCCATGGTGTGGATTTGCGTATATATATATATATATATATATATATATATATATATATATATATAT
>NC_068983.1:83205316-83208089 GCF_001194135.2 Octopus bimaculoides
ATATATGGGCATATTCCTTCATTTTTATATTTTTCTGACTTCTCCCTATCCGATGACAGAGTACCTAGCTTATGAAACCGTTACTCAATATCAGGACCCACATGTTTGTCTACTCTAGAAACAGTTGTAAAGACTCTATCTGTTTGTATTCTCTATCTAGATTCAATGTTTTTTTGTGTGATGCCAAATTTTGCTTTCATTTTTTATTTTTAATCTATATCCACCGACTCAAGGAAAAACCACTTCTAGCCATCATCGATGGGCAGCCTCAACACCACATTTCTCAATTGCTGTTCAACTTGCAGTTTTAGTGGCAAATGTAATGGGTATGTACTATGAACACTCATAGTACATACTTATTACATTACGTCCTAAAGATAACGACAAAAGAGCTAGAAATGTTGTGTCTAGGAATCCGACATGGAATGACACTGCATAGGTATGGTGCTTTTACACTTTTTACCATAACAGAGATTTTTTTTTCTCCACTGTAACTGCAGTGAATCTATCTTTAGTCCTACTATGTGGAACTTTGAGACAGTATAGCCTCGGATCGATCAAAGCTTTGTGAATAAATTTGTTTGACGAAAACTCTGAAAGAAGTCCGTCGTATATATTTGTGTATGTGTGTGTGGGTCTGTGTGTGTACGCGCATTTCTTTGTGTTTGTGTTCATCACGCAGCACCGCTTGACAATCGGTGTTGGTATGTTTAAGTCCCAGTTATTTAGCAGTTCAGCGAAAAAACAAAAGCGATAGAATAAGTACCAGGCTTTAGAACATTTAGTACTGAGGTCAATTCATTCGGCTAAAAATTCTTAAAGATGGTGCCGTAGCATACCTGCAGTGTAGTGATAGAAACAAGTAAAACGAATGTGTGTATGTGTGAGTGTGTGACTGTGTGCGTGTGTATCTGTGGCTGTAGGTGGGATATGTATTATGTTTGCATATATATATAAGAAGGAAAAGGGATTAAAAATTGATATTGATATTGATAAAGCACTTAGGGTTAAACGAATTTGGTTAACTATAGAAAGCAATCAGACACCGAAACATGCACGTAGAATAAACATCCAAGGTAATTTCTTATGTATGACAAGTCAATCCAAATATCGTTCAGAAGAATTCCAAGAAATTCGGAATATAAGACACCAAGAATAAGAATGGAGAAAATCACATCTTTTATTGGTGATTGTACCATCCATTATCAATGATCGTTCCTATAATGCCAGTATATTTAGATACATAAATAGGTATAAAATATCTCTCAGATATATATCCAAAAATATATGCTAACACAACGTTATCAAAGCAAAACTTCATCCTTTTGACCAGTGCTCCTTAAAATTTGTCGCCTGCTTGGGAGTGTTGTAAGGTTACGAGAGGGTGGCAAATATAAAGAGTGATATGATGTAGGTGCAGTCGGGATTTAGAACGCGTACAGGTTGCTTAGAACTATAATACATATGTCAGGGGTGGCTGTGTGGTAAGTAGCTTGCTTACCAACCACATGGTTCCGGGTTCAGTCCCACTGCGTGGCATCTTGGGCAAGTGTCTTCAACTATAGACTCGGGCCGACCAAAGCCTTGTGAGTGGATTTGGTAGACGGAAACTGAAAGAAGCCCGTCGTATATATGTATATATATATGTGTGTGTGTGTGTGTGTGTTTGTGTGTTTGTGTTTATCCCCCTAGCATTGCTTGACAACCGATGCTGGTGTGTTTATGTCCCCGTCACTTAGCGGTTCGGCAAAAGAACCGATAGAAAAAGTACTAGGCTTACAAAGAATAAGTCCCGGGGTCGATTTGCTCGACTAAAGGCGGTGCTCCAGCATGGCCGGTAGTCAAATGACAGAAACAAGTAAAAAAGAGTAAAAGAGAGTAAGTATGTTTCATTTGGTCGGAGGAAAGTTAGAGCAAAAAGGCGTGTCTGTACACGTCATCAGAGGGAAGACGTAAGATATAAATGTTCTAGATGAAATATATATTGAGGATGTATGTGTGAATTTGTATGTGTGTGTGTGTGTGTGTGTGTGTGTGTGTTTGTGTGTTTGTGTGTGTGTGTGCGCGTGTGTGTGTGTGTGTGCGTGTGTGTGCGTGTGTATAAGTTCTCTGTTTATTCACTCTAAAGGCAAAGTTAGCATTTTCTTTACCAAACTATATTCTATTTTTAAAAAATATGTTTGCAAAATATATTCTGAAAGCCATCCTCATCATTATATTTAAGTTAAATATATTTCTTATATCGTTTTTCTTAAATGTCAAAAAGGTTTATAAATAAATCAGTAATATACCCCAACCCTTAACATCCTACTTTCCAGTCGATGAAATCATTAGTTTGGGGCTCAATTTAAAAGTTATTATAAGATTTACATTGTCTTATTTATGTAAAACATGCAGACATACATTCACAGTTAGTAAACCTTGTACCAAATTGTATTATATATTCACACATATATATACGCAAACACATTCACACATACACATACAATCACATGAATATATATACGCACGACAGACATTCTTTTCACATAAAAGTTTTCTATAGGAAACTAATTTTTTTTGTCATTTGTAAAGGCAGTATTTAGAAGCTTGTCTTGCAGTAAAAATGTTACATTTATAATATAATTATAAGAAAATTCTGGAAGTTTAACTGAGTTCGGCACAATTTTTTTAATAAACTTCGAGAAAGCCAGAAGGGCTATGCGCGCGCGTGCGTGTGTGTGTGTGTGTGTGTGTGCGTGTGTGTGTTCGTGAGTGTGTATTTGAGTGTGTG
>NC_068983.1:83208099-83209412 GCF_001194135.2 Octopus bimaculoides
TGTGTGTGTTTGTGTGTGTGCGCGCATGTGTGTGTTAATTTGTGTGTGTGTGTGTGTGTGTGTGTGTGTGTGTGACAGCTTTTTATTTTGACGTATATGATGATGGCAACATTAATCATTATTGCTCCAAGTTTGAGAACATGTTTTCCCCAACTTAAGGATTTTACATTTTATTGAATGGTTCAAAATGAACAAGTGCTGCTAATATGGAACATTTTGAGCGCACTTCAAACAGTTTCAACATGATATTGTACCACGTTGCGAAAGTCTAGCATTCAGTTGGAACTTGTACCTACAATAGTATCGTGTATGATCTCAGATCAAAACTACATACGGTATAATAATAGTGTACCGCAATGGAAACCCCGTAATATAGTCGCTATTGTTCCCAAATCTATCAGGTAAATAAGCATAAAGCAAAAACATAATGATTTTGAAAGAATTAAAAGAAAGTAAAGATGACTGAAAACAATATTTGTACTATTAAAATAGAATTAAAAGTAAAATTTACGGAATTGAAAGGCTAGGTGGTTGAAAATTAACATAAACACGCCTAATTCTAAGATTTGGTTCTGTGAGTTCTTTTCTGGGATTTTAAAACCTGGTTTGCCTTGTACAGATTTCTATTTTCAAGAAAATTGTTCATATCAATTCCGATGGATAATAGACCTTTCTCAAGTAATTGACAGCTTTTCGGGCCATTTAAATGAGCATCAACAAAAATTAGCTCTAATCCACCTATCGCTCACACTCCAACATCATTCCTTAGAAAAAAATCCAAAGATTTTCCCTGTTTAACTGTTTATTAAAAACAACCTGGCCTCAATATTTCCTTTTTGTTGTGCTACACTTGCATTTGGTTTGAATTGGAAAATTGGCAGAATTTGCTTTCGTTCCATTATATTATTGACGACAACTCAAACAGGTCTACGTTCTTACAAATATCTTAAGACTAGCTAAAAACTTTTGCTTTTGTGAACTTTGTAATAATTGACTTTCTTTCTCACAAATTTCTTTCATATCCAAGGTTTTTCAATTCTGCTATTACGCAATATGCTGACATAGGCACAGAAGTTGTAACTATCCCAACAGTTGTAAATCGATGCTATCTTTGATCTATCAGAAACTTTCAATGTCCTCCCACAAGCGATGTCAGCAAATCTCTATCCACTAGTTTCTGTTGACAAAGGCGTCTTAAGGCCGATACACGGTAAGTACAAACTGTTGTTGTGTCATACTTACTTTCACTCTCACTTCTTTAGTTCCAGCCTCTAATATATATATATATATATATATATATATATATATATATA
>NC_068983.1:83209472-83219518 GCF_001194135.2 Octopus bimaculoides
ATATTATTATTATTATTATTATTATTATTATTATTATTATTATTATTATTAAAGTGGCTTTTCCGAAATTTACAATCAAAAGGCACAAAGGTGGATAAGGGTACTTACTAGTCAGGAACAGTATTTCTAGAAATAAGAATCAGACCTCTCAGCCACGAGAAGCACTTATCTAATGACTGACAAGAGAAACTAGCTCCCTACCGCAAGCTAGACAGATCTATACCCTCGACGATTTCGGATTTGATTAATCCTCATCAGTGTCTCTCACTCGGTTGGCGAGGATTAAAACTAACTCGCTTTATCATCGCTCTGTCTCTGGGAGAGCAAATGTGGCTCTGTCTCTGGGAGAGCAAATGTAAGGAAGACACAACAGATCTTTATTTGTGTTGAAAATACATATGCATTTTGTGTATCACGAGCATATATGCACACACATCCACACGCACGTATTGTTGCGAAAAAGTTCGACTGATACATAATCAGATATTCAATTCTTCTGAATGTGGTTTCGAATCTTGAAACATCTCAACAACTGCTACATCGTTCACAACTCACGATTACTCAATTATATGTTATAGTTACTCAGGAAACTGTTAGAATAGGAAGAAATGACCTTGTTATCCAATTCTACTCTTGTAACATATGTTGCTTCCGCCTTCTCATCGTAATAACCATCATCGTTATTCTCCTCCTCATCATCATCATCATCATTATCTTCTTCTTCTTCTTCTTCTTCTTCTTCTTCTTCTTCTTCTTCTTCTTCTTCTTCTTCTTCTTCTTCTTCTTCTTTTTCTTCTTCTTCTTCTTCTTCTTTTCCTTCTTCTTCTTCTTCTTCTTCTTCTTCTTCTTCTTCTTCTTCTTCTTCTTCTTCTTCTTCTTCTTCTTCTTCTTCTTCTTCTTCTGTTTCTTCTTCACCAATAGTCTGTGGAATTCCAAAGGGTGGCCGTTATGGAAGTCGAGAAGGCAGCAGACGGAAGGCGGAAGTGTTTGTTGTTGCAGAACTTAACTATTTCTGTCTCTTAAATAAAATGGTAACATATGGAAACACGATTTTGTAAAACGTCTTATCTGTGGGACTTTATTTCTTCTTCAGCAACCACCAGCCTTTTCCATCTTTCCTGTGTCTGTCGTCTTTATTTCTCAACCTTCTCTTTTTGTCTGCTGTCTCCTTTCTTCATTGTTCTGACTGATGTTCTGCTAATCATCTTGAAACAACCGAAATCCTCCTGATACTCCCCTCTCTCCTCTTCTCCCCTCTCTCTCTCCTATTTTTCTCTGCCTCATGTCTCTTACTTATGGCAGCAATAAGAAATTATTTATTGCTATCCATATGTTTCTCTTTTTCTTCCATTTCCTTTGTTTCAGATTCTCAAATTCTTTCATTATGGAACATATAGCCATTTCGTCTGCAATACAAAGCTTGTGAATAGTTTCAACTTTTGTTACACTGAAGAAAAAAGATGTTTCTACTCAATGTTACATTCATAACATAATATTGAGTGGACCAACAACTACAAATATTTGCAATTGTGGACGAGAACTGTTGAAAGCAAGGAATATCTATCAACCCGAGCACTATTGCATTAGTAGCTTACAGGAAACCTGTTCCGATTTAAAGAAAACATGCGGATATTCAGAAAACATTTATATAAATAATTAGAAGATACGTTGGTTTAGAAATTGTTCTGAAATATAAGTCGAATATATAAATATTCTCAATATGAATATGAAAACATAAATGTATAAATATAAGAATAATAATGTGTAAATATCAGTTGTTATGGTATTTATTAAAATATATTTCGACCAAAGTTGATTATTGTTGATGCTTAGCCCCTGATAAACCCTGATTGGACAGCCACATGATTAAGAATTTACTATTCATAAACATTCCATCATTTTCTGTAAGAGTATCTAGGGCTATATTATCGTATGCGGCTCTACCTTATTTTTAACACTTGATTTATGATTGTGGTTCTAACACGATGCCACAGCTATTACAGCTCGTCTAGCGAAAGCACACACTCATCGGTTCGCAGATTCAAGGTGTGGTATATCAGATCATACCTTTCTGGAGAACATCAATGACATATGTGGTGTGAAACCGTAACAACCGCAAAATGAATATAACAAGTTCTGTATTTAGAGGAATAAAAATAGCATTTTATGACGTCTGTTTCTTTCAACCGGTTGCGCTTCAACATTCAACATTATATACAAAAATAAACTAATCTGAAAGATAAATACTCATTCTATGTTCTAAGTTCAAATCGGTTTTATCTACACAAAATCTCAATATTCTCATTATATATTCAAAATTAAAATCTTATATGCATGTATGTATATATAAATTTCCTCGACGCAAAATTCAGATCTTTTGTTCTCAATGTTATAAGATTTTATTCGGCTAATTATTTCCCACATCGCCTAAATTAGCTTACTTAGACTGGTGCTAGCCTCTTTTTTCCTATCCCAGAAGGTGTTTCCATTATTATTCTATCCTTTTTATATAATTTCCCATAGAACCTATATAGTAGTAATCCCCAGATATTACCTTACACCCAAATATTACACCTTTTTCCTACTAAAAGAATTTAATGGACATCGCTCTCCTTTGGCACAATCACAAGTTTCTTTTTTTTAAAGAGCGTTTTGTTTCGTTACTAATAATGCTATGCTTGTATTGTATGTCTTCAGAGTTATCTTCGTTATATTCATTTTCTATGTTAGGAGTCTTTACTATTAATCTATCCACTTTGTCATTGTTTTCCCTACATACCTTAATACCTTCATCGTTTTCTTTTTCATGTTCGTTGCTGCTATTATAAATACTCGTATTTATATTTGTATTATTAATATTTGTATTCATATTATCGTTTCTATCATTAGTATTACGCTTATTGTTTCTTCCTTTTATAGATTGTATGTTTATTTGTTTAGATTCTAGCGGCGAGTCCCTAAGAGTTACCGCCTTTCCTTGGTATGTCGTGTACCTCATATTATCATTGAATTTCTCGCCAGTTGGGTCATTAAGTAATTCATTTGTATTTTCTTTACTCGTATTATTATAGAAATCATTTAATCTGTTAGTATTTTGTGCAGCAATAACTTGTGTTATGTATTTTGATATGCAAAAACTGGCCCTTAATCTGTGCGAGTTTATTATTTTATGGTATCTATTTTTTCTGAAAAATGCTTAGAGACCGCTTTGTAGAATAATTTTATTATACTGGTCCTAATTTGCTTTGCAAAAGGTATTATGAACTATATTATATTATCTTTAGCATGTCTCCACCGAGGTCAAATTTGCCTTTCATCCTTTCGGGATCGACAAATTAAGTACCAGTTGCGTACTGGGGTTGATCTAATCGACTGGCCCCCTCCCAAAAATTTCGGCCTTGTGCCTAGAGTAGAAAAGATTATTTTTAGTATGATTTTTATAGAGGTTAATTACATTTATCCATGGAGTGTAATCTTTTACAGAATTGTTAGGAATATTACCGTTTAGCTTTCAATTACTTCCTTTTACTTGTTTGCTGTCCTATTCTGGTTTGTATTTATATGGTCATTATTATTATTATTATTATTATTATTATTATTATTATTATTATTATTATTATTATTATTATTATTGTTGTTGTTGTTGTTGTTGTTGTTGTTGTTGTTGTTGTTGTTGCTGTTGTTGTTGTTGTTGTTGTTGTTATTATAGTGTTTTGCTTTTGGCTTTATTTCCATCTTATCTTTGATTTTTATCAGTTCCTTACTTTTATCCATCTTTGTAATATGTGTTTGATTTATTTCCGTTTTCTATCTGTTTCTTGATGTTTTTACTTATATTATTCTTACCTGATTTATATTCTATTCGATCTAAATATTTTTATCTTTATATTTATTTATTTCTATGTTAATATCACTATTCCGAATCTTGTTTTGTGTATTGTTCACAAATCTTGAATTTACGCTTGGTCTATAGAATTTTAAGTTTTTTGTGTCCGGCTTTACTTAGCGTGATGTTATAATAATCTACACTCTGTTTCAAAATTTTCTCATCCACCGAGAGATTCCGAATTCTTTTTGATATATTTTCAACTAGTTTCTGTGTAATACTTTTTAGACGGATACTATTTAAGTTTATGTACCTTAGACTAGTATGGTATGATTTATATTTACCTGTTTCTCGATCTAGGTTAATGTCCAAGAAGTTGACAGAGTTATGTTCCTTATCGATTGTGATAGATAGCCCTATATTCTTGGAACAACAGTACTTGAGGAGTCTTTTTCGTCAAGGACAAGTAAATTTTAGAAGAGGGGCTTGCATGTCTACCAGATAGATGGAAGAGCATTGCAGAAAATAAAGGAGAGTATATTTTAGATCAAAACTATCTAACTTATTGAACAACGTTGTTCTTGAAACTCATAAAAACTACACGAAATAGTCACGGCTGGAGAGCATTTGCACATAGGTCTGATCAATCTGAGCTAACGTGAAGCTAAACAGCAATAACAAGAATATTCAACAGTTAGATATTTTTTTCATTCAGGGAGGCAATAACATACGCAGACTATTTGATCTGCTAGGAATAGCAGCAAATATCCCACAAATTATATCCTACGTGTAAGATATAAAGGCTCATAGAACAGTGTAATCCAAGATAAACCAAAAGAGGGATACTCGAAGCTATAAGATGAAACAGCTTAGGTCTGCTCCATTAAGGCTGACTAGGGACTAAACTAACGACTACTATTGCTACTACTGCTGGTTTAGGTATAATAAGATAATTGACTAGTAATCTAGGAAGACCAAGTATAACCATCGTAGATACGATTTGATGACTTAATTTTCTATTCAATAGTTTTGAAAGTGTTTGATTATTAATCAGTGTCAATTAATTATATCAATACTTGGCGGTATACGTAATAAATAAGTATATCTCCAGCTTATCCACATTGTATTTTTTATTATGCGCGTATATATTTCATATATATATATATATATATATATATATATATCAACCAGAAAGATATATTAGAGGCTACTGAAAGACATAGAGAGGGTGAGCGAAATGACTAACAAATGGGTAGAAATACAAACGTCTGTAATAAGTAAATGCGAATGGTTTCTCCATAAACACGCATACACACATACACACACACACACACACATATTTAGTTTCCTTTGCGTATTTGCTTACACGTATACAACTGCATACATACAGACATACACAGACACAAATATATGTCTGTGTATATATATATATGCATACATGCATACATGTATACACGCATGCGTCGGTGCATATATTCATGTAAATTCATGCATATATATTGTAATCCTAGATTTTATTGAACTATCTGGCGAGTATACAGTGCTCAATTATAAATAAATAAATTTGTTAGGAAAGATGAAAATTCGACTGATGATCTTACTGCCCTAGAGACGCTTTACTTAATTACCAGATGAATACGTGCATACATTCATACATACATAGAGGCATACATACATACAGACAGGCAGAGAGACAGACAGGCGGAAAGATAAACAGACAGCCAGGTAGGCAGGCAGGCAGGCAGGCAGAAAAGCAGACAGTGTATGTGTCTGTGTGTGAGAGTATGGGTGTCTAAAATCTTTAATATTATTAATTAGATGTCAACTATTACAAACTTTCAGGTGATAATTAATGAGGTGCAGCTAAATTATTCTGAGATATTCATATTAAGATAAAACACACACACACACACGCAACTACACATATATACGCATTCACACGTATACATATAGAGGGTTACATATATACATATACATACACACATACATACACACATATACACATATATGTGTATGTGTGCTTGTGTATGTATGTGTGTATGGAATAGTATGATATGCCCAGTCTTATGCAAATTCTGGTTGCATCATTCACCTCGTCTTTCTCACCGAAGTTGTTCATGATGTTGTTGTGATGCAATGCATGTAATTTATGTTACATTCGATAGGGCCTCATGTACCTAATACAGTATATTGAGAAATTTCGACTTACGAACATTATCCCTACATTTGGCAGATAAAATATTTGTTTGTATGTACGTTGTCCAAGTTTCATTTTTAAATGTTTGATAGCTGCAAACAATGCTCTTACATTAGCATTTAGGACATTAACTAGATACACATGAACGTAAAAATACAAGTATACATTGTATGTTTGGTTTATGAATTTTTACACATGCTTATAGTTCTTTTTTATGCGTGCCAATATATACCTAAATAGGTGCGATATAGGGATCTCATTCAACTAAAACATTAACACTGTATCAAATGTTCCCAGAAGATTCTTTCAGCATCCTGGTGAGACAGTACTAAGCATAGAATATGTTATATCAATGACAGCAACAGCATCAACTCTACAGTATACTGATGTCAACTGAAGTTTTGATGTATGTATGTATATAATATAATATAATATAATATATGATATGATAGATAGACAGACAGACTGACTGACAAACAGGCAGACAGACAGACAGACAGACAGACAGATAGACAGACAGACAGACAGATAGATAGATAGATAGATAGATAGATAGATAGATAGATAGATAGATGTCTCCGTTTCTTCTGTAGGATATTCTACGTCTATCTACACCAATGTCATTGTCTGGTTAGCAACCTACAGAATTATCTCAAAGACCAATTGAAAAGCATTTTAAAGAGTTGAAACGTCAAACCCATCATGAATGCGGGCGGAAAATAGCGACTAACCGTTCAAATTGGCTTTCGCACTGTTTGAGAAGGATTTAAGATATGGAAGATAAACGAAATCAAACCCAGTAGAGAAGCAGTTAAGGAGGCATCTACGCAGATTGATAGCTAGCTCCTCCAAACGAATATTTACCTGTTCCCTCTGCAACTGAAGTAACCCAACTAGAATACTGGTGTACAGCCATCAAAGAATCCTGAAAGGAACACGGTCGTCGTGAACTCGATGGATAACTTTGAACTAAATATATATAGCTGTTACAGGCAAAACTTGTTACATATTTTCTCAAACACTTGACGTCTTGTATTTGCAATCTTGTCGATTAGCTACGGTGTTTCAGGTTCGGTAAAGCTCGGTTTCTCAAAAGTGGTACTGAAGCGCTTAGTTGCATAATGATATCCCCACTACCATCAACACCAAAAAAATTATAGGTATAAATCTAAAGCAACAGCCCAAAACTACCATCTGAAAAATTCTTATTAAATTAGTACACGTTTGCTCTTTCTTTCATCTTTAACATTAGGATAACGGATGCTAGACAGCTAATTTCTATGACTGTGCGCAGTTTCTTTCCTGCATTCTAAATGATTATAGCTGAATTTTTAGACCTACATACTTCAAAGTTTTTGCAGGAACATTCCACCAGTATTCTTTCGGTTGAGTATACCTTCCACATCTTCAGGACTACTTTCTTGGGATTTATTTCGTATTACTTTTTAGCCAGTGTGCAGCTGACATTTACGGACAACTATTTATTGTGCAGGCCACACCTTTAGTTTTAATTCTTCAGAGTCTGCGTAAGTCCTTACAGCTAGATGTTTTATCTTCATCCCTGTCCTTTATCTGTATCAAGAAGATTTTATTATATCCTTTTCCTTCAAAGTGAGAGACAGTATACAGGTTGTTGGTCTAAAATTGACTAATCTGGTTATCTAAGTTACTTTCACTATAAAGCTTTCTGACAACATAATCATGTATGACAATTTGCTTATAAACAGACAGATACTCTTTTCATGCAGTATGCCTCATGTAAGAACACTTGGTTTATGGTGCAGCATTTAAACGTTACAGTCAACTGGTGGTTTGCAGGTACTGTCTAAAGAATGCATTAAGATTTTCAGAATCAATTTGAACCAATGTTAAGTATTTACCTCCTTGTTTTCGTTTGAAGTTGAAGAGGTCATTATTATTTATAAGGAAATTTCTGATATTGTTTAACACTTTTCTGGTGAGTGGTGCGAACTCATGTAGAGTCCAAATCGAACTGTCTGAGGACTGAGATGAGTACAGGTAAACAAAACAGATTTAAGACCACAGGTTTACTGTATGCAGAGAGCTTTGATAACTACATTTTTTATCGATATAATTGTCAATAGTTACGTATTCCTTGTAATGTTTCCTGGCAAAAGATGTGTGCGTGTGTGTGTGTGCGCGTGCGCCTGTGTGTTGAGTTCTTCGTCAGATACACGTCATAGATAGAGATGATGCTCAACAGGTTTGAATGTTCCATCATTTCGCAATCAGTTGGCAATATTAATCATAACAAATATAGGTATGCATATGTATACAAATACATGTACAGGAAAAATCTGTGCGCATTAAAAGATGTTACCAAGCAAATAAGATATCATTATAAATAAATTATTGTAAAAAATATATTGACATTTTCGCCTCTATAGATTTATCTTCCCTCTATATTTATATAAGTACATAATTACAACAGTTAAAACTGATATTACAATTGCCGCTACTAAAATTGACACTACAAATATTATGACCTCGCCCAAGGCCATCGGATAGAGACCAGTATCCACAATCAAGTGAAATTTTTAATAAAAATATATAACCTGCTAAAACTGCTTTTATGAAAATTAATTTAATTAAATTCAATAAATGTTCTATTCTCTTATTTGCATGACTAGATCGCCCTAAAAAGTTAAAACTGGTAGCATAACTTCATAAAAACGCACATTTTTTTCCCTTTTTTTAACTTAGCATAAAATTCTCAAATAATTTTTTCCATTAGTTCTTTAAATAAATTTACTCGTGTGAAAACCTTTTCACTATATGTGTGTAAGGAGGAGAGAGAGAGAGAGAGAGAGAGAGAGAGACAGAGAGTGAGAGAGAGAGAGAGAGACAGACAGATAGACAGAGAGGAAGATTCATATTAGTATAGATATAGATATGCGAACATGCATATATCCATGTATGTATACACTCATACATGCATGTGTGGAATAGCAACACACACGTGCGGAATAGCAACACACATACACACACACACACACACACACACACACATTATTAGGTAGATAGATTGAAAGAATACCTGTTCACGTGCAAACACACAAATACACACAAACATACACCTGTCGAAAGCTGTAAATGTTTCTTTATTATTCTTGGAAAATCTTTGATACATATGTTTGTGTGTGTGTGTGTGTGTGTGTGCGTGAGTGTGTGTGTGTGTGTGTGCTTGTGTGTGACTCTGTATGCTTTGTATATTTGCATAACTACGTATTTAGAATGACTCATACATATACATAATTAAATGTATACACCCCTATACATACACGTACATACATTCATATACACGTATTAACCATGCACAGATATGTATCTACAATAAGCATATATACACACATGCATGAATATACACAACAAGCATACACAGATAACTATATATGCACGTAATGTATGTAAGTTCTTGCCAATGTATATGCACTTAAAAACAATTTAAGACAAGTTAAACGAATATTTCTGCTTACCAATTTGATTACGTTTTTCTAAATAGCTTTTTAATTTGATTTTTGTTGTTGTTGTTGTTAATATCGTACAGCGTCTACCCACTTCTTCTGTCACTTGTCATACGACAAGTAAATTATTCTATCCCAGCATGCAATATCATCTCACCATCTACGAGTTAGAACCTGAGAAGTAGAATCTCTTGTGATCTAGTTGATATCATTAACTCTTGTCTATCGTTTGTCAATCTTTGGGCCTGACAGCTTTGTCTAACTCTTCGTGTGAATCTCTTCTCTCGACGTATGCGTTGTGTGCGTATGTCTCTTCTCTGAGTAAGGACTTGTGTGCGTGCGTGTGTATATACATACTTCTATACTGATGCAAACCAATCTATGTCTAAAATGTGCGTGGATATGTACTTCTTTATCTACCTACCTACCTACCTACCTACTTATATACATACATACATACATACATACATACATACATACACACACACACACACACATATATATATATATATAGTAATGTATATATATATATATATAT
>NC_068983.1:83223383-83224099 GCF_001194135.2 Octopus bimaculoides
TGAAAGAACTGACCAGCTGTAAACACATTTTTCTTTATTCTTTCACACACACACACACACACACACACAAATACCAACACAAAAAAACTCTCTCTCTCTCTCTCTCTCTCACTTTCCCCCCATTACTCACCCTCTTTTACTATCCTATATATCTCTCTCCACCCCTACACATTCAACAATACTAAAAAAAGAGACAAATCCTCTCAAGAAAACGTAAATCTTGAGAATCTACTATGGCAGTCATGTGTGAGAAGTTTAAAGTTGACAGCTATGAACAAATTCTCAGTGAGCCTTAAAGTATAAATTTTGTTGAATTCAGGCTGTTATGATGACTGCCTGGACAACAAGAGATTGCGTTTGGGGTCAAATAACCAGAACTTTACTTCGTGCCATCGATGCTCCCTGGTACCGATGAAGGAAGCGGTTTTGTTGGAAGGTACCGAAATGGTTGTAGTTTCCAACTGACAGCTGATGAAGGGAAACTTCTACAGTGCAACCCGTATGTAAAATATAATACATATATGCAGGCGTGCTCATGCATGCACACACACTATCACATATTTTGGGGTTCATAAATTCTGCTTCGTGTTTGTCATAAGGACTGTCAAAGCTCTTCACTTTTTAGTTTATTGTTAAACATTTAGTATTTATTTTCGCGTGTGTTAAATCGGACAAGTTTATGTTGACTCCGATTGCACGCACGCACGCACACACAC
>NC_068983.1:83224109-83224779 GCF_001194135.2 Octopus bimaculoides
AATAAATATCACTCTTAGTGAACGAACTCTTTTCATAAAATTATTTTGCGTTTCGATTTCGTTTGATTCGCTAACACTGACATCTAATTTCCAATATATGAGCCAATGAGAGAGTTTTTATATGATTGTTGGATCTGCAAAAATTTGCTGTGAAATCTCCTCCAACTCATGCCCCACTTTCTCCGGAAATAACACATTTAATAATGTCTTAGGTTTCTGCACATAGGAAAAAGTTGAGCTGTTCCATGCTTGGCTGCCCTCAAGTCGTAAGTACTTTCACTCAGGGTAATCTGTGCTTAAACAACAACAACAACCTCCAATGTAAATATGACTACACAATAAATCAATGTATTTGCTTCTTTTGCTGATGTGGATCCAACATTAGCAACTTGTGGTATAGGCTACATGCGTACTTACTCTTTTACTCTTTTACATGTTTCAGTCATTTGACTGCGGCCATGCTGGAGCACCGCCTTTAGTCGAGAAAATCGACCCCAGGACTTATTCTTTGTAAGCCTAGTACTTATTCTATCGGTCTCTTTTGCCGAACCGCTAAGTTACGGGGACGTAAACACACCAGCATCGGTTGTCAAGCGATGCTGGGAGGACAAACACAGACACACAAACATATACACGCACATACATATATATATATATATATATATATATA
>NC_068983.1:83225062-83230949 GCF_001194135.2 Octopus bimaculoides
ATATATATATATATACATATATACGACTGGCTTCTTTCAGTTTCCGTCTACCAAATCCACTCACAAGGCTTTGGTCGTCCCGAGGCTATAGTAGAAGACACTTGCCCAAGGTGCCACGCAGTGGGAATGAACCCGGAACCATGTGGTTGGTGGGCAAGCTACTTACCACACAGCCAATTTTTGTAGAGCACTCGAGAAAACTAACTTTTTTACAAACGTTTTGAAGCATATTCATTAGGCTTAACTCTATTAATCTATTTCGCTTCATTTCCCTCCCTCTTTAACACACGTTGTTTCTCAATCAGATTATATACTGTAATAATATATACTACATTATGATGCGTGTTAATGTATTCCTTTCGTGGGACAACCTGGTTTATAATGAATAATATTTCAGAAAACTAGAAGAGGCCTACTTATGTTTGATTTTGATTATGTTGATAAGAGGGTTTCTTCTTATACTTTGAGTTTCCTATCTTTATACCGCGCTATTTTTCTTTGTTGTACTCTCATTCTCTACATATATATTGCTCGCTCCTTGCTCTCCATATGTTTTCTCTCTCTCTCACTCTCTCTCTCTGCATCTCTCTCTCTCTCTCTCTCTCTCTCTCTCTCTCTCTATCTCTCTCTCCCTCTCTCTCTTTCTCCTTCTCTATCTCTACTCCCCTCTTCCTCTCTGACTATTGATACTCCTTATTTCTGAATCTCTCATTCTCTCTTGCTCTCTTATTCTCTGCTTCATTCTTCCTCTCATATTCTTTCTACTATTCTCTCTTTCTTATTACCCATTTCTTTTCTTTTTCCTCTCTCTTTATATCTCCATTTCTCTCTCTCTCTCTCTCTCTCTCTCTCTCTCTCTCTCTCCTTCTCATTCTCCGTTTATACCTCTCCTCTGTTCTTCTTTCTATTGCTCAATGTTGTTCTTTTTCATTTCTAAATCTTTCACTATTACATTGTCTCGCCCGCTCTCTGTCTTTCTATCGTTATATTTCTCTCTTTTTTTTCACTTTCATATTCTCTCTCTCTCTCTCTCTCTCTCTCTCTCTCTCTCTCTCTCTCTCTCTCTCTCTCTCTCTCTCTCTCTCTCTCTCTCTCTCTCTCTCTCTCTTTCCCCTTTGTAGCTCTTGTTTATGCTATCTCATTTCTTTTTTCCTTCTCGTTTTATCTCTCCCTATCTACATAGCAAGGGTGAATTATGGAAAAAGAAACGAAATACAGATAAACCTACACACATATACCACCCACGTACGCAGGCACACAATAAGAGTGGGGAAGATAAGAAGCGAGAGGAGAGACAGAGGTGAAAATGTAAATGCAGACATCTAACTGATTGAGGTTAAACTGCTTTGTTCTGGAGAGTTCCAATATCACATATAATACTTCCTCGAGCAACTTGGCGTGTGTTAGTTACTCGATACAAAGAAAACCTAGAAAAAAAATACATATAATAATAATAAACGAATCTGATTTACATCATATTAATTATGGCGATTGGTAGATGAAACTTCTGTTGTCGATGGAAACTTTGGTGAAAGAATATCATCAAATACAAAGTAGTGAGTTCTTAGACTGCCTTTTTTTTTAAATATTCATAATTTATTTATTCTATAGTTCTGAATACTCGATGTTAGTAATCACCATGTTCTTGAAGATTTCTCTCCTTCGACTCTACTTTTTTTTTCTGATGTCTTGTTTTCATTTTCCCATATCCCTGTTGGTTTGATAGGTGTATAATAGAGTCTCATTTCGGCTGTCTCAGTCCTTGTTGGATGCTTTTAATAAAAATTGAATTCATGGATGTCATGCCGTGTCTATTGCATTTAGATCACGCATATCTAAATATTTATTGCTCCTTTTCTCCGCAACTGTTTATCACTAACTTTGTCATGGACCTTACTTTGATCTACTTTTCAATTAGCCATTGATCAAATTTAACTACTTCACTGCACAATCTTCTTTAACTCTGTCCCGACTACTACTCAACTTCAATTACATTTACTTACTTCTCACTACAGGATGTGAAACGACTTATGGCAACCATTTATGAGATCAATTTATCACCAGCTGTGATAACTACCAACATTAATTATTACCAGTGAACTTTTTTTTACACTTTTGCACTTAATTGCAAAGGTTTAGCACTTCTTACATTACATTTAATTTTATCCCACTTTTACCTTAATTACAATAATTCGCAAACTTAAATAAGTTAATGTATCCTGGAGAGAAAAGAATCTTAAGTTTCGGGTAAAGCCCTTCGATACATATTGCTACTATAAACATTTCAGTTTCTCTACCGGAACGAGGCTTTTACTCGATACGTCAATACCTTCTTCAACCCGTGTCATACTAATTTACCCGATGACGTAAACCACTACTATATTCCCTGGAGTTTAATTATGGCATCCTACCAAATCTCTACATTATTTTGACCAGACCTGGATTAATCCTTAAATAATGTATGCACATGCTTTGGGTACAAGAGGTCTTCGCAAATTCTTTTCCACGGCCGGATTTGCCATGGTGTAAATGGTAAATTATAAAAACTACTTTTATAAAGAATAAAGCATTCTTGACATTTTATTTTATTTATTTATTTATCTATTTTGTCGATCTTACTTATGTAAATTATTTTCTTATATTGTTGACTGCACCTTGGTGTCAAATAAATTTATAAAAATGGCAAGTAATATTTAATAAGAAAACGGAATTTTTTCAGTCTATCGTTTTACATTCAGCATTTATTTAGTCTTGTCAGTTAAACTCTGGCCTTATTTTGACGCTTGTTACTTTTTTGAATATTTTTTTTTTTTTATATCGATAGTTCAGTTCCGATTAACACTGAACTTAATTATTGAGAAAAGGTTTCTTTTAACTTTCATTTATTCAGGTCGGTGACTCAGCAACAAAATGTTGTTCTCGACTGACAAGGGCAATGAATTAATATGCCGTGTACAATATAAGCACTACTAGTTAAAGGATTGCAAAATAAATTTTGTCTTTTTCAGAAAAGACTGCTCTGCATACACACAAACACAAAAATGCGCGCGCGCACGCACACACACACACACACACACACACACACACACACACAACATACAGCACTGTGTCTATTTATATGTACAGCATTCATATAAAGCTCAAATTGAACCATTACTCATGAAATTTCATATCATTTATTAACCTTAAGATATTTTTATTTTTCATTCTTTTTTTTATTTTTGCTGTTCCTTCTGGTTTTATATAATTTTAAGAAACCTTCGTTCCTCTGTCTACACAACAGAACCATTTATTATTAATTTATTTTCAATTCTACGTAGCTATTTTAGACGCAATTAATATTTGTGTAGGTATTTGATTACAAATTCTACATTGATAATAATAATTTATTAGTTGTTATAAATGAGCATTACTCTATTTCAGACAGCGTGAAATTCAATAACTTCCAATTCTGTAAGAATTCAAATATGTTATTGCGTTCAAATGAAAACAATATTGTCCATAAAATTGTCGCTTATGAGTGCAGTGTAACTTCACTTTTAAGTTGAAAAGAAAATATTTATCAGACACCTGTCACTGGGTAGTATAAATTTCCAATGATAAAAATCATTAATACAAGTTGGAATACATAAATAATGTTGCTGCTACTATTGTTTATCCTCACTTCTGCATTGATCGGAGAGACCTATGATCAAAAGCTTTTCAACTGTGATAACCCAGTCTTTTGATACAAATAGAAGCAAGGTAACGGTTTGGCAGAATCGTTAGAACACCAGATAGAATACTTGGCAATAACCATTCCAGCTGTGTGCACCCTCAGTTTAAACATATCTGGTGTCAACTTTGCTTTTCACAATATGGGACATTCTGTTTTGTCTTTTATTTCTTTTGTGTTTTTTTTTCTATTGTACTCACGAGGCCTGAAATCTTTTTGTGAAAGAGGTTAGTCGAATGCATAGAAACTAGTACACAGCTGGTACTTATTTTATCAAAACCGAAAGTATAAAAGACAGAGTGAGTCAGAACGTAAGGCCGGGACAAATACTGTTAAGTATTTTGTCCGGTGCACAATCGATTCTGTCAGTTCGTCCTCTTCCCCAATATGGAATTTTACTAGCTTCTTAGTTTTTCGGATACTTAATTGAAATAATTCTCATCATATAAATAAATATAATTTACTAAATCCTATAATTACTTTTCAAGAATAATTAACACTATTCAATGAAACCATTAGGAGCGGAATGAATATTATTACTTCTATAAAAGAACGGTGAATGGCACAACCAGGGGAGCGTAGGATAAAAAAGACTTTGTTATTTAGTTTTGTCGCTTTGTTTTCAGTCCATGCCTCTAGGATTTGTCTTTATTTTCATCTTTAAGGCGTCGAAAATGTAAACTACTAAGCAAGTACATCGACTATACTTCACACCTCTATCATCTATGATGTTCTCCCGCTGTAAGAAAGCATTCTGTTTATTGGGTACAGCGTATTTCATATCGGTCTGGTGCTTAAATTTGACGTCGAAAGCGTTTTGCCTTTGCATAG
Organism: Octopus bimaculoides; assembly: GCF_001194135.2. Taxonomy (NCBI): domain Eukaryota; kingdom Metazoa; phylum Mollusca; class Cephalopoda; order Octopoda; family Octopodidae; genus Octopus; species Octopus bimaculoides. Next base: position 83,229,609 of record NC_068983.1, read on the forward strand.
AGCGTTTAATTGTAGGCTAAGGGAGTGTCAATTTTTCTTGTTCTCTTTACATCTACTGCATTGGTGCAGCCTTCACTATCGGTCTTAATTCCACTTGCCTCTGATTCAGTCTGTATGCATGCCAGTCCGCCTCTCTGTCTCTTTCTCTCACTTCCTCCATTTGTCTGTATACGTGCCATAATGAAACAATAATAAACTATAAATATATATGCATACATATATATATACATATATACGACGGGCGTCTTTCAGTTTCCGTCTACCAAATCCGCTCCCAAGGCTTTGGTCGGCCCGCCGCTATAGTAGAAGATACATTCCCAAGATGCCACGCAGTGGGACTGAACCCGGAACCATGTGGTTGGTAAGCAAGCTACTTACTACACAGCCTATCCTACGCCTACGTATCAGTACTAATGATTTGTACATGTTTTGTATTTGATTTTTCCATTTCAGTAAAGGGTTTTCGGTGCTTTTGTAATTTTCTGCTTTTAAATATGTTCGCAGAAACCGACAAAAAGTCGAAAAAGACGTTACTCGAAAGAAAGTAAGTTACGATATGCGTATATTTCTAATTTCACGAAAGAAAGTTACTTTTAAGTATTTTCCAAATGAAGGGTAAACACATTAATCTAGGATTGAAACTAGGACGGATTCAGCTTGCCAAAATATTCTGAATGGAAGTTTCTTTTATCTACTTTCGAAATTTGTCATGTAACGCACAAACACAAGCACAAACACGCACGCACATACATACACACACTTACACACAAGCACACACACATCTGCACAACATATTCTCGTGCACATTCACACACGTACATGCTCACGCACAAATGTATGCACGTATATGCATGTACAAAACATACATACATATATATCCCATTCCAGATGTTGTTGACGTTTTTATTGTTGATGGTCTTGTTAATGTTGATACTGCTACAATTTGTATCACTAGTAGTAGTAGTAGTAGTAGTAGTAGTAGTAGTAGTAGTAGTAGTAGTAGTAGTAACAACAGCAACAATAACAACACAAATAGTACTAGCTGTTTATGTTGTTGTTTTTATGTTGTTACTTCGCTCAAGGACACGCATACCTAAGATTAGTGATGTGTCTGTTTATTAATTGGAGAGGCTCAATTATAGCGAAGTTTTTGGCGGTCTTACTTCAACAAAATGTGCTGTAGGAAACTATAGTTAATTGGAAAACAGCCAGAGGTTACGATCCCTTAATTTGGAAATCCTACTGCATTCATATATATATATATATATATATATATATATATATATGTATGTATGTATATATATATATATATATAGAGAGAGAGAGAGAGAGATACATATA
>NC_068983.1:83231580-83232963 GCF_001194135.2 Octopus bimaculoides
TATATATATATATATATATACATATATATACGTTCGCATATACATATATGTGTGTGTGTGTGTGTATTTGTACATATATGCATGTATATACACATATAGACACATACACAGCAATATACATACACGCATGTATGCATATGCATGTTATGCGTATTTTTGTGCCTGTGTGTGTAACTGTAGTATTTGTGTGTGCAACTGCATGTTAAAATAAGCGTTGCTTGTTCTAATGCAATTTTAACAGGAAATGCTCTGCTTTGGTTTATACATGAGAATTTGAAATGTAAGTGTAATGAAATGAACATATTCATACATATTCAAATTGGATCGGGATTAAAGCACTTTAAGGTTGGTATCTCCCCAGAGGCAGTGCCTTCACTTACATAAAAATTGCCTACAAATTATTGGACAATTCAGAATATGTTTTTTCAAAGATTCTTTCATGACAAAATACATTTTTGTTGTGTATGTCTTCTTTTGCGTGTTTCAGTCATTGGAATGTGGCCATGCTGGGGCACCACCTTGAAAGTTTTAGTGGGAGAAGTTCATTCGTTACTTATTTTTTAAGCGTAGCACTTGTTCTAGAAGCCTCTTTTACTGAACCGCTAAGCTACAGGGATCTAAACAAACCAGCACCGGTTGTCAAGCAGTAGTGCGGGATAACACTAATACAAAGACACACACATACACACATAGATGTATGCATATGCATACTTACACGTGCGTATGTATGTATGTATGTATGTATGTATGTATGTATGTATGTATGTGTGTATGTATGTATGTATGTAAAGTGTGCGTGAGTATGTAACTTTGCTTTTTGTTTGTCACCCTCACAACTTTACAACCAATGCTTTTTTTCTGTTTATGTCCCCCTTAACTTAGCTGTCGGCATATTGGACGACAGAATAAGTATCAGATTTTAGAAAAATAAGTACGGGGTTGTGGCTTGTGGGGCTATTTTTCAGAACTGTTCCCCACTGGCGGGTGTTTCTGAACAAGCCACCCATATTAGTTTCATTTTCTCTGCTTCGTGCGCTTTTGCATCCGTAGATTTCTACTGAAGCAACAAACAGGCAATGAAGGCAAATGAAGCCCTCACCAGAAAACTCGTTATGCTAAATATCACAGCTAAAGGTCTGGTACACAGAAATATGTTATTAAGACGACTTATCTGTTGCATACAGTTTTTTTTTTTTTCACTTTAAGTAAATTCTCAGGTAAACGTTTCTAATAGAAAGGCAGAAGACACCAGAGGCAAAAATAAGGAATATACACGCACAGTTAGATATAGAAGTGTAAAGCATAATTTGTTATATAATCTCTATAATAAACATAATATTGAATGGAATAATTCCCCGTTTGAACTTTTAAAATTACATATAC
>NC_068983.1:83233741-83237625 GCF_001194135.2 Octopus bimaculoides
CTCTCTCTCTCTCTCTCTCTCTCTCTCTCTCTCTCTCTCTCTCTCTCTCACTCTTTCTGCCTCTTTCTCATCCTTCACTGACTCTACCGCTTATTTCCACTCCGTTTCAACCCATTTCACACCATTCAATTCTTTCATCCCTCACCCCACAATGCCCTATCAACACTCGGCAGCACCACATTTTCTTTTGTACCTAGATTTTTGGTCGCCAGAAATACAAGAGTCACTACTCTTAGACAAACCCGTACACATAAGTTTGTCTCCAGTTTATTTTTCCATAGGGAATTAAGATGGCATTGCTTTCAGTACTGACCAGTTCTATCTTACATACACGCATGCACGCATACACAAACACACACACATACGCATTTGTAATTACCTATATGTTTTCACATACCACTAAATCGAAGGAAATAATCTTATTCCCTCTTCAGTGACATCAGATCTTATGAATATGATGAAAACGACCTGTTGTCTCTAAAGTGTCAAAAATTTGATAAAATTGTCCACAGAAGAGATGTAAAGAATTTATTGTAAGTATTCATTCTGGAATTTCCCCCTTTCTCTTATTGGTATACTAAACGTTTAGCAACATAATCCTACGCATGCCTCGCCAAAATATTACCATGCCCCACCAAAATATTACTATGACCTACCGGTAGGGTATGCGCCCCACGTTGGGAATCACGGAATTAGACATATCCAATTCGAAGTCATTGACTGTTATAGTTTCATAACCCAGGTTCCACTTACAAGACACATAATATTTATCAGAACATACAGTGACCTACGATAAGTTTTTAGCCTACCTGAATTTTTGCGATTTCATAATTTGTAACATGTTTCTTGCATATTATACTGTATTTTCTCTTATCTTTTGAAGATTAATAGATTTTTCAAATGTTATGTCCCAATGAAAGTGGAGTGAAGTGCAGAAATTAGCGAGTTCAAACGAGGGCAAATCATAGGATGGCATCGGTGCGGGAAGACGAGTAGAGAAACAGAAAAGTTTTTTAAGGTAAATCATTTGACTGATAATAATATTGTAAAAAGGTTTCAAGAAGGACATTGTCGTATGAAACCTCGTTCTGGAAGGCCAAATATCGTTTTGAATAGAGAAAACATGGCACTGAAGAGAGAAATCATCAAAAACCGTCGTCTTAGTGTGAGAGAGGTTGCAAAGAACATGGAAATGTAGCCATACTCTGTGCGAAAAGAACTAGGATCTGAACGAAGGACTGCAAGAAAAAAAACTGTTGATTTCAGACATCAACCAAGGGAAAAGATATGACGAGGATAGTCATATCTTTATGTCTTATCCTTATACGAGGATAAGACAGATGGATTTTGGCAGTCTGTGGTGTAGTCGGATGAAGGTAAGTTTTGTCAATATTCGAATTCAAAGCAAGTCTATGTATGGAGGGACAAAATTGAAACTTTGAAGGTTGAATGCTTGCAAGCTACCGTAAAACATAGTGGGATGGAAGTCATGATTCGGAGTGTTGTCTGGGCAGGAGGGAAATCTGAGTTAATTTTCGTGAGAAACCGGTTGGAGACTCCGAAATACTGTGATATATTAGAAAAGGGACTGCTTCTGGTTTACAACACCGGTAAAAGGGATAAGAACATTTCTCTTTTACAAGAAGATAGAGCGCCATGTCATACGAGCAAAGTTTCAAATGACTGGAAAGAAACGCATGGTATAAAGTCCCTCAGGTGGATACCTCAAAACCCCGACTTGAACCCCATCCAGCATATCTGGAAGTACCTTGACAAACAAATTCAAGCTAATTCTGCGAAAGTTACGTCCGTGGCAGCCCTCAAAAGCTCTACCAAATATAAATGCAAATTTTCAGACAATTCTGTTACGTATTTCTTGAGTTATTAAACTTTTAATATGATTACAGTTTTACTCCCCTGGCTAAAAACTTATCGTAGGCAACTGGACAGAAATATTTACATATCTGTATATATGTCTGCTGACACGTCCTTCTTGTTTAAATTAGGATTATTACTGTGTTATGAAAGACGAAACATTTGATGGGGCGAAAGCGTATGAACGGGGAGGCTTGTACTGGTTCAAAACTATAGGATGATTCCTTGATATTAGTAGCATGGACTTATACACGGATTACAAAGTGCACGAACCGACATACAACTGATATATGCAGGAAACGAATAATTACAATGAGCATTATCAACCACGTATGCTGTTTCGCCATTTTTCTGATTTATCAACGTCATGTACCCGACCCGAATCGGATCGAATCATACCGCCAACCCACGACTTATATGCATATGGTGTGAAAACTATGAGTTAGAAGCAGCGCTAGTGTTATAACCATTATTGACCCCATATAGTTAACATATATGATCAGGGTATTTGCCAGTAGGCTGCGATATGGAGTGGTGGAAATTACTCTCTCAAAGCGCCGGTGTTAAAACACCTAAAAGTCATGGACAGGCAAGATAACTCACCCTAGATCCCGTTCAGCAGTGATGGACATCAATATTTCGTCATTTTTGTGGCTTATCAAAATCATGTATCCGAACCAGCTTGGGAGCAAACCATTCCGACAGTTCACGACTTATATACATATAGTGTGAGAACTATGTACTTGTATGCCCGGGCAATGCATGCGTAAGAATAAATTTTTAAAATAGGAAATAGAAGCAGCGCTAGTGTAATAATTACAATATTTAATATATTTGGCCTCGGGATGTCAGATGGAGTGAAACTTACAATGATAATACTTCTTGAAGATTCCCTGAAAGCAAACTCAAAATCTACGGAATCATTTAAAAAACCAAATGCTATGCCTTCCAACCTAATATGATCCAACCGCATTTCCACCCCAACCCCTCCTAAAATACTTTTCCTCAAAAATTGTGTATATAACACATATTCGTAGACAATTTCATTAAAATTATCCATTTTTCTGAAAGTTATGATCATTCAAAGTCGGGGGCGCAGAAATCTGTAGTTATGCCGATTCAAAAATACAGTAGTGCAAGTAAAAAAAATGTTCGTCAATATTCAGACGAATATTTAAAATTTGGATTTATACCCAGTATCCATGATAAACTGTCAGTCACCAAGTTATGGATGAAAAACTCAGATCTTGGGGAATTTTCCGAAGTGCTCTCTCCACGCCTCGGAAAAGATTTTCTCACAAATTTCTTTATAATCGTAATCTATGCTGGTTGAACGGTTTTTATATAAAATTTCATTAAAAAAAAATAACATTTTCTTTAAAGTTATGAGGGAAGAATTCGGATCTTGTGAATTTTCCGCAGTCCTCCCTAGCCCCTTGATTTCTGGGCATTTTTTTTTTTTTTTCATATTCGTTTCCTACATATTTGTTTTTACGTCAGTTGCACTATGCTTTTTTTTATTTTGTTTCCGGGTAATATTGTAAACATTAACCAAATTTTGAATAACAAAAATTAAATATCACAAGGGGGCACGAGATTTTAGCAATGATTCGATAGGGCATAGCTAAAAATCGGTTGGGAATCACTGATCTAATTGAATATATTTTCATTGTAAAACGTAATTGACGCGTTGATATTTCATAGATTCGAAAACATAGATTGTTTTATGTCAGAGTTTACTCTTCTAAAGATTGTTCTAATAGCTATTTTGGATGCGTTAATGATACGTTATATTTGAGGCTGCCTAGGCCGTTATGTTCCGTATGTATCGTGAGTGGCTGTGTGGTAAGTAGCTTGCTTACCGACCACATGGTTCCAGGTTCAGTCCCACTGCGTGGCACCTTGGGCAAGTGTCTTCTACTATAGCCTCGGGCCGAACAAAGCCTTGTGAGTGGATTTGGTAGACGGAAACTGAAAGAAGCCCGTCCTATATATATGTATATATGTGT
>NC_068983.1:83243465-83251610 GCF_001194135.2 Octopus bimaculoides
GAAGAAGAAGAAGAAGAAGAAGAAGAAGAAGAAGAAGAAGAAGAAGAAGAAGAAGAAGAAGAAGAAGAAGAAGAAGAAGAAGAAGAAGAAGAAGAAGAAGGTTATTGTTAATGATGATGATGATGATGATGATGATGATGATGATGATGGTGGTGGTGGTGGTGATGATGATGATGACGACGATGGAGAATGAGAATGAGGAAGAAGAGAAGGCAGAAAGGGAGTGATGGTGATGGAGTTGGGTGGATGCATGATCAAAGAAAAATGTCTTCTATTTTCTTTATATGATTAGCTTATAGCCACAGGTTTTATATAGGCAGTTATTTGCGAGAATAGGCAAGAGGAAAAGAGAGAGAGAAAGAAATAGATAGATATATCTAGTGTAGTGTTAATTCATTAAACGATGATCTCCAATTAGTTGTGTCGACACCCCATCTTTATAGCAGAAATCTTAACAAGCCGGTCTTTTGGGAGACACGAAAGGAAAAAGCTTATGTATACTGCTGGTTTCTTTTGTTTCCCACCAATATATTTGTAGCTCATTTATTTATTTATTTATTTATTTATTTATTTTATAGTCGTCACTGGCCATACTAGTGACTGTATTTAGTTCATGACAAATTATTTGAAGTTTGCTATGTACTTTTCTCTGCTACGATACTTGTTCCAAAACAGTAGCTTTTATTGCACTGAAAGATAATAATTTCACAGTTTCCCCATATTTTTTCCACACTTTTCGCTCGAGTCAAATGGAACCACGATATGATTGCTTCATTCGCTAGAAATAACAGCGCAGTGTCTTTAAAAAGGAATATATTATAAAGGTATATTGGATAAAAGAATCTATCTATGCTTGTGATTGTAAGTTTTGTTTTTTAACCCATATATACCCCTACAAAACCTTCTCTTACTTGTTTGGACATGAACTCGTCGGGAAGCATCTGATTGAGTATATAAAATGTTCAGTAGGAAGTCGACACCCGTACCTAACAGTTGCATACTGTTCTTCTCTTCCAGAATGTGAAAGCTTGCCATAACGTTTAATCGAAATACAGTGAAATTTTTTTATGGGCATAAATGGGTTAAGGTTTGACATGAAGCTAAACAACAACAGAAATAAAACAACAACAATTCTTCTCACTGTAGTCGCAGGTGTGGTAAAACGTTTGGACATGATTCTGGGTTCAGTCCCACTGCGTGGTACCCTGGGCATGTATCTTCTACTATAGCCTCCGGCCGACCAAGGCGTTGTGAGTGGATTTCGTAGACAGAAACTGAAAAAAGCCCGTCGTATATATTTATATTTATGTGTATGTGTATGTGTGGGTCTTTGTATCTGTGTTTGACAACCAGTGTTTGACAACCAGTGTTGATGAGTTTACGGCTCCGTAACTAAGCGGTTCGGCGAAAAAGATGGATAGAATAAGTACCAGACTTTAAACAATAAGTATTGAAATCGCTCCGTTAGACTAAAAATATTCTTCGAGGTGGTGCCCCATCATGGCCGCAGTCTTTTGACTGAAACATGTAAAAGATAAAAGATACAGGTACAGGGTTTGAAATTTTTATTGACGGGATTAATTGATTACATCGGCCCCATTGGGGGTTGATAAAAGAAAGTCAATCAAGCACAAGGATCGATGTAATTGACTATTCCCCTTCGCAAACATTTCAACCCATGTATCTTTAATGGAAATGATTATTTTATTTATATACACGCAAAAGAGATCGTTATTTTATACATGCATCAGTGGATTGAAAGAATCGCTAGAACATCGGATAAAATTCCTTGTAGTATTTGTTATGGCTTAAATTTCGCCAAGGCCAACCTTACTTTTCATTCTTCCGGTGTTGTAACAGTCAAGTAGTGGAATCGATATAATCGGCTGTCCGTCATTGGTAAATTTCTTGACTTGTGCATATATTAGGAAATATCCTTCTATACATGCACATACACTTGTGTCTATGTATATTATACTTGTTAAGAGACAGACAGGCACGTGCGCGCGCATACACATACACTGGTTGTGCGTGTATGTATGCGTGCTACGTACATGTGCACACGCACATGTTTTTGCCTGCGTGTGAGTGTAAGTGCAGATATGCGTGTTTTTGGCTTGCGTGTGAGAATCTATGCCTATACGATAGGTGCGAATTTACATCTCTGTACTACATTATTATTACGAGTAAAATCATTTTTAATAAATAAAAAAATAATTGGATTTTTAAAAAAAACACATCGAATTTAAAATGTATCTCGTGTTAAAAACATCTAAATTTGAAATTTGTTTTATTTACAAATGTAGTCAACAGGACAAAAAGAAGACAACAACATGATACTCTAACATGTCAAATTCTATTTCTTTACATTAGCTGAAAGGAATTGATTAAAAAGGATCAAAACCTAAGCCTCCGAGTGAGGAAACTGTAGCATATTTCACATTGAAACTGTCAAGGAAATTGTTAGGATTTAGCATGGAATAGAAAACCTTAAATTAATGGTTTAAAAATCTATATTTGTTAGAAGCAATTGGAGAAGAATAACATAACTGTGTAAAAGCGAAGAAATCTTGCTACTTTTAATACATTTTACTTCGCAACAAAACCTCAATATTGTCGATTCAAAGAGTGATGACTCTACTCCATTGGTGAGGAACCGCTAATTTTTACCCGACAAGACCGCATTATTCCAAGTTAAGGACCATGTTGCATGCTCATATATGTAGTGATTGCGGCAACATTAAGGTCTTAGTATTCGTCTTGGTTTATTCGCCCTAGTTAATACACAATGAACTTGAAAGTGCGTGTGAAGCAGTGAGATATTTTCATTTCAAACTTTCCCTCCACAACATGCTGCTGACTAAAACAGTGGAGCCAAACATGCTAACTTTTCTCTCAAAGACAATTCATCTCCCTCAACTGAAATATGTATGCACGATTGAGTATAATTATGTATTTAACAGGATTACCGTTATATTTGAGAACAATGAAAATGTTTTCATCTTTTGATCATGGCATTTTTTCACACTATGTAAAACAATATATTTATCAAAATTCATTTACAACTAAATAGCAAAGTTAGTATTAAAAATATTTAAAAACAAAACTGTACCAAAATTTATAAATTGCATTTATACTGTTTAACGCCAAAGGAACTTTTGAATTAACCTGTATGTTATCTATTGCACCAAACCCTGTCACACAGCTGAACTAACATGTCTCCTCTAGCATTAACTCAGCAACTTAACCACATAGAATTTATTTGCCCCTTGAACCTTATAACTGATTATTTACATATCCGATCAGTAACATTTCTCTGAAGATTTCTCTGTTGGTAAGAACGCTAAGTTTATGGAAGAAACTACCGAAATCCAGAGTTGTTTAGATGTATATTTGCTCCAACAGAATGTGAAACTGTTGGCAAATCTGGTATTAACTCTGCTCGATCCGTGAAGAATTGAACTTGATAACAACAGCTGCAACAACAACGACTACAAATATATATTTATTTCGAAACCACTTTTACATGATTGTGAGATAAGTGTTTAAAACATGGAAGAATGTTTCTATCATGCTAGAAACTCATTAGAAGACTTAAAATCAACAGTTGCCTCTTATAGCGGGCTATTGTCCTCAACATATGATGCCGGTTTACAACCATATTACTATGTCAGCAGGAATTGTATTTTAAGTATTAGCCATACATTAATATCTGTCATTTCTACTAGATCAACCACCTGTGACTCTACAGCGCCTAGATTAAACGAGAAATCTAGTAATTCTAGCCTCCCACACTAGATGAAAACATTTTCAATTAGAGGGTGCGGTGGGTGGAGCAGAAAGTTTGGCTTGGTATTACATATGACTGTTTGGCGTTGGATATTGGATATGACAGAATGATAAAGTTAAGGGAGACGAAAAACACTTACGCGTACATAGACATACACATATATACATATGTATTTACATGCATACATATGTTTGCGTACACACTACTTTTAGTAACACTGAGTAGAGTATGTCTCTTTATAAGTGATACCCTTAATTTTAGCCCATTATAAATAGATCATCATGTGACCTTACTTTACTCGTTCCCAAAATGATGCCCATTCTCTGCAACTCTCCTTCCATTCTCCAACTCCGATCAATAACTACTTTTGAAGTTTCTATTTCTTTGAATGTTACATTTTGCTTTAAATCCACGAATGAATATAACTCTTAATTATCAAATTCCATTTCTGTTGGATGTAAGCCGTAATGAAACACAAACCAACACACACAAAACCAAGAAATAAACACACGTATATATGTATATAATACCACATAAACCACCAAAAATAAACTGGCTGTGCCAAGTCTTATTTTTCTGAGCAACTGATTGAAATAGTGACATAAAATTACATTCATTTGTATTTTTCTCAGTTGTCCACATTTTTACAAATCTCGCTAATTGTCACTCTAGGCTGTGTTGGCATCTTAGCAGTTTTATAATATTTCTTTTGAAAGTTTACCAAGCCTATCAAACAGCACGTACTCGTACTTACGCACACACCTACACAAGTGTACACACGCATACACGCACAAGGAAAAAAAAGACCAACATTTGTGAAACTAGCTAATATTTAGTCTGTGCCCACAGTAGCGACCAAATAGATTCATGCATATAGGTGTACATGTATTTGCGTGAGTCTTTACATAAATGTACGCCTGTTGCTTTAATGTTTAATTGATTTTGTTTCATTGTCGTTATTTTACACCCATCATTTTATGATATAATAATCGTTTGATTGGTTTAGCAAAATCAATAATCAAACAGCTCTGCTAATTAGTTCGCAAGTAAGATTAACTGACTAATAGTGACACACACACACACACATCCACATACACACACATACACTCACACATAGTGTATAACTGTTATTTCGAAGACTCTTCAATCTCAGGCTGGAGTTGTTCCAAATTTACTTTAGAAGAACTAATAAGCTTCTCAATCTTCAGGTTTGGATAATCACCAGCTGTATGAACCCCAATCGGTCACATCAAAACCGAAGTGGAAAAGAGCCGATGGAAGTGGCTTATTATTATTGTTATTCAAGAAACTTTCCATAGAATGTTTACTACCTTCATTCAACGTTTCCTTGGGAAGGATTTGAAATCAGAGCGCAGGGAGAGCCTGAATAAATACCAAATTAATACCATTAGCATGCAGATGTTATATCCTGCATGCTAATAGCCTCACTGCATTAAATATGTATTGTTGACGAATCCATTTCTACCCCACCTGCAATTAACTCATATGTTCCCAAAGATTAGATTTTGTCCCTCAATAATTAGTGACCTGCTTGCTGCCATATCCAACAACGCCCACCCTCGTACAGTTGTCACAACGCTTCCATTCTAATTTTCCACGACCGTGCGTCATCAACATACAACTTTGATATCACTTGCTTCCATTGGTTCCATGAACAGAAACCTTGTGAGCATCCTTCTCTCACTTTATTGCAAAAATATTGAAGCACCGTGCATATCAAGAAAACGCCACCGTACAACACTTCCAAAAGCATGAGAAGTGTGCTCAGATGGAATCTTCGCAGACGCCCCAATTGTTTTGTTGTTGTTATTATTATTATTATTATTATTATTATTATTATTATTATTATTATTATTATTATTATTATTACTATCATCATCATCATCACCATTATTATTATTATTATTATTATTATTATTATTATTATTATTATTATTATTATTATTACGCTAGTGCATGGTAACTTATTTAGCAGGTATTTTTTATCTTGATGTTTGATGGCAAATCTGCTCAAATCTCAAGAATCTTAAGGTTTTTGAAGAATATCGGACGGTACTGTTCTCCCAGTCGACAAAACGAGTTTCAATTCAATCTTTTCCAGTCTTTGGGTGTCATTTTGGGTGTTGGGTGAAGTGCACCATTGACTACAGGAATAATTGTTATTTTGGTCATCTACTGTCTTCTCAGCTCTCTGGCTAGATTCTGGTATTTCTCAGCTTTTCAATTTCTTTGGTATCGACCCTGCTATCATAGGGAACTACAAAACATCTATATTCTTACACTGTTTGTTTCTTTTGTCCTCTATGATCATATCTGATCTTCTTGTTTCGATATTTTGATCAGTCTTTATGGAGGAATCCCACAAGACATTTTAATTCTCTTCTGGTTCGTGTTCATACCACGACCCACCCACTTGGCTAACATTCCAATGCACTCTTTTGTCTACACAACCAAGTCTCCGCTTATACTCCTTTCGTGCTAGTATATTGCACTCACTCAAAAGGTGATTGATGCTTTTGTTCCCTTTCCTGCAATTTCTACATTTGTTATCTGACAGACTTTTGTTGATTTATGTCTATCAGATTTGTTCTAAGAGCTTGTTCTTCACCGGCTATAATTAGCCTATCTATCTCTCGTTCCAAATTACCGTCCATCAATCAGAGCCAGCAATCATTACTTTCTGCGTTCTCGGTTTGTTGCATGAATTGGCCAAGTAATTCTATTTCTTTATATTTGTCTGTTCTATTGTTCATTTTTGTTCTTTTTCTCTTACTGTTTCGGTCACATTTTGGGTATCTTTGGCTGCCAATAATATTCTTTCTTTATTCTGCACAACATAATTTTTCAGGCACAGTATCGCTGTTTTAACATCGTCTTCTGCATTTAGTAACCTTCTGCCATCTTCTTTTCTTACTAGGTATAGTCAGTCGCCATTGCTTTTAGGATGGTGAATGTTGTGTATTTTAATCAGCTTTCTAGTTCTTCTATCCAAGTTCAGTAGTTCAACCTTTGTGGACCTCAGAAAAGGAGCAGATTATCTCAGTACGGGCATAGCATATATATTCATGGTTTTGGTGATGTTACCTCCATTTAATTGCGTTTCGAGCACCTTCCTAGTTCTCCTCTTATATTCTTTAGTGACTTTCTCTCTCATTCCTCCTTCCATTATCCTGTCGTCTTGCAGCACTTCTAGATATTTGTATTCCTCGTTATTCCACAGCGATCTAATGATGACTTGTAATAATTCTGTGCCATCAGAATTTATCTTCCGACCTCTCTTCATAATTAGTACTGTGCACTTATCTACCCCCAAACTGCATTCCAGTGTTTTTACTGAATACTCTCACTGTTTTTGCATACATCTTGAGGTCATCCATATCAGGTAGTTGATTTATTCCCATCTTAGAGCTGGTAAATTCCTAAGCAGTTCTGGATTTTCTCAGTATACTTGTCTGAGGAATTATCGCAATGACGAAGAGTAATGGAGAGAGAGCGAACCTCCCTGGGAAATAACCCTGCGTATTTTCGCGTTTCCTAGTGATTCATTTGCAAATTTAAGTTCTACTTCCCACATTCTATTTGCCTTCTGCAAAAGATTATTAATCTCATTGACGTGAAGAACCGGGGGTGTATGACATTGTCATAAGCCTACCTGTAATCTAAATTCTTCATCCTTATTCGTGTCTCAATTATGAGGCCAGTTAATAGTTTCCCAAATAAAGGTAAGCAAGTAAAAGGTCTACGTTATTATTATTGTCGTTGTTGATGTGAGGGCGGCGAGCTGGCTGAATCGTTAGCATACTGGACTAAATGCTTAGCGGCATTTTGCCCGTTGTTACGTTCTGAGGTCGACTTTGCCTTTCATCTTTTTGAGGTCGATAAAATAAGTACCAGTGAAACATTGGGGTCGATGTAATCGGCTAGTCCCCGGCCACGAAATTTCAGGTTTTGTGTCTATAGCAAAAAGGATTATTATTATTGTTATTGTTGCTATTATTATTATTATTATTACTATTATTATTTTATGTTTGACTTTTGTTTTGCATTTGTACAAGTTGGATCCAAGTCTCACCCAGAGACCTCAAGAGACAACAAGTTAGAAGTTCATGTAGGTGTTATGCCTAGGGTACCATATATTTGGATTTGTACAGTTTTGTTCTAGTGAATATTTAAGAAACCATAAGAAAATTATGTTTGCTTTAAAATTTGAGATCACATAGACAGTATTTTACGTAGGATATGGGCAGTTCCCATGAGCACTATCTTTTGAACTTCAGCCATTTTGGGGTTTCCTGGTATCTGAGCTAGGTAGTAATCAGCCCGTTTCGCTGTCA
>NC_068983.1:83253621-83254776 GCF_001194135.2 Octopus bimaculoides
TAAAGTGTTGATACCCATTATCTTGTTTTTAGCATTGAGCTCTGTTTTTAGTATTGATCTAACTCGTCTATAGTACTCTTTCTTTATTTTTTCTTTCATTTGTGTATGTTGTATCCTATCTAGTTCATTGACTCCTAAATACTTATATGGTTGGCTTTCGTCTAGTTCTCTTATTTCATTGGCTTTATCTAGTGTTATATTGCTACTTTTAACTAATTTTCCTCTTTTCAGGGTTGCTTTGGCACATTTTTCTAATCCGAATTTCATTTCTATTTCCTTGGTAAAGCCGTGTACTGTCTGTATATTATTATTATTATTATTATTATTATTATTATTATTATTGAGCTGGCAGTATCGTTTGCACAAAATGTTCAATGACTTTTCTTCCGAATTTACGTTCAGAGTTCAAATGTCACAGGGATCGACTTGCCTTTCATTTTTTCAGGATCGATGAAATAAGTACCAGTTGAGTATTGGGAGTGGAGTCGATGTAATCGACTTATCCCCTCCCTCAAAATTTCTGGCCTTGAGCCACACTTTGAAACCATCATTATTAATATCTGTGCATTGGCACAATTGCTAGGTCATAAAAAAAATGACATGCGGCTCTTTCAATTCCGAAAGTCACAAAACTCCGATGTCCATTTTGTTTTGCTTCAGCATTTAAGTATTCAACAGACTCAATCATTTTCAAAATTGCTGACCTTCTGCTTAAATAAGAAACGATTATTTATGATATAAGAAGTCTAGATAGAAACTTTCTCATTAATATGGAATATCGTATTTTTTCTTATTTTGGTTTATTTTTATATAAATTTAAATTCTTCTCTCTGGCGTTGATTGTTTTGTTGTTGCGTATAATTGTTGTTCTATGAAGTAGTAGTAGTAGTAGTAGTAGTAGTAGTTGTTGTTGTTGTTGTTGTTGTAAGTGTGCTGGTGGTGCTGGTAGCGGTGTCGGCGGCGGAGACGGTCGTGTTTTCTCCCCGACCTTCGTTTCCCGCTCATATTTGTCACTATAGCTTTAACTGTCCACATCACTGGTGCTGTCATCACATTCATTAAATTCCTATTAACCACACCTTCCAGTTTCTCTAATTCCTTTCTTTTGACACACACACTCACACACACACACACACACACACACACACACACACA
>NC_068983.1:83254786-83259207 GCF_001194135.2 Octopus bimaculoides
GACAATCTCTAAATCTACCAGCAATATTTTTTGTTCTTTTTTTATGAAACATTTCAAGAAAGTGACAAAAAATATTTCAAATGACACTTTTTAAAAATATTTCGTTTTAAAATTGCATTCATCAAACAAAAAACAACGGAAATCAACGTATATGTGTGTGCATGTATGTGTGTGTGCATGTATGTGTACGTGCTTGGTTATTACACACGCATTGGTATGTATGAGTGTGTGTGTGTGTGTCTGTGTGTGTGCATGCGTGTGTGTGCGCATGTGTGCGTGTGTGAGTGTATTTGCGCGCGCGCACGATACGTGCAAAGGTATACAAAAATACACACACACACGTATATATATAAATGCATATACAAATATATATATACATATAAACGCACCTACATACACATATATTTATATATTATATATAAATGTGTGTGTGTGTGTGTGTGTATTCTAATCTTATACAACATTTAAATATACGAAACAATTTCAGAAATACTGACACTTACACATATATACATACTCACATATATACCCCCACCCACACACACATATATATATATATACATATATATATATATATATATATATAGAGAGAGAGAGAGAGAGAGAGAGAGAGATAGATAGATATACACATACATAAATACATACATATACAGATATATATATATATATAGACATATGCAAATATGTATTTATATTTATATATAGAGAGAGACATATATATATGTATGTATATTTGCATATATGTATGTATACATATACGTTTACTTATATATGCATTTAGATATATACATATATTGACTTATAAGTGAGTGTATGTAAGTATGTATTTATGTATGTATAGAAAACAAAGAGCATCGAAATCAGTATTTGTTGTTTTTGTTTCCTATTTGTTTTTTATTTTTCACTTTTTAATTTTTTTTTTTTTTTCATCGAGACAATTTTAATGATAGAATATTCGAATATTGAGATAAAATTATTTAAAAATTTATCCATATTTACTGTTCTGCTGCATGATATGCAGTAGGGTAGTGCTGGTCAATTGTGATAAAACCTCTGGGACTAAGTTGCTGTCAGCAGATAACGACGAAGTTCTGTGGAGAAAGCTTCTCCTTACATTTCTACTGATGCTTCACAAAATGTCGATCCTATATTGGTCCATGTCAAAAATTACATGCTTACAGATATGCTTTCTGTCACCGCCTTGATGTGTTTTAGTCGTACAGACCGACCTGTTTCATATGTTTAAAGTTTGGTACTTATTTTACCGTTCTTTATTGCCGAACCGCTACGTTACGAAGGCGTAAAGGAAGTAATATTGGTTGGCCAGCGACTGTGGGGATAAATGTACACGCAAGAACACACACATATGCGATTGGCTTCCCTACAGTTTCCGTCTAGAAGACATTGGCTTGCCTAAGTTTTAGTAGAAGACTATATACTTGCCCAAGATTTCGCGTTGTGGGACTGAACCCGAAACTATAAGATCGTAAAGCGAGTTTCTAAACCATACATATATAATGCGTATATACAAATATACGTATAACTTATACGTATGCTAAATTTTGCCCATATTCAAGAGAAGTTAATTTTGAATTCTCCTTTGCAAAGTCAGATGTCACTTTACCTGGAAAGAAATAGAGCAGTTGTTAATAAGAAGTAATAAAATTAATCCTTTCAATTATAGGCACAAAGCTTGAAATTTCGTGGGAAGGAAGCTAGTCGATTGCACCAATACCAGCACCTGACTGGTGTTTATTTCATCAATCCCGAAAGGATGAAAGCCAAAGTCGACCACGGCGGGATTTGAACTCAAAACGTAATGACTGGTAAAATACCGCTAAGCATTTTCCCCGGCGTGCTAAAGATTCTGCCAGTTCACTGCCTTAAGTGTTTTACAGCTCTAACGTCACTCCTTCATAATTAGACTATGAACTTTTCAGTACACAGTCATGTGTGTGCGTGTGTGTGTGCGCGTGTGTGTGTGTGTGTGTCTGTGTGTCTGTGTGTCTGTGCTGGTGTGTATGTGCATAAAGACAGATATATATATATATATATATATATATATATATATATATATATATACATGCATGCATTCATACATACATACATACATACATACAACCATATGATAAAGTCATGAATATTACTTTTGTCATGAGGAAATCGCCTAGATTATATATCCCAGTTAACTTACATACATACATACATACATATATGTGCATTTATATATGTATGTATGTATGCTATACTTTTTATAGCGAGGCTAAATTCCATGTTTATTAAAATATAACTTAAATTTTAATCTATCGCAAAATTTAGGATGTAACTCAATATCCGTTTCTTCTCAGCTATACATAAATTACATATTTTTTTGTCACATTGTCGCATGGCCTGAAAACTTTTCCCTTTATCAGAATTAGAGTGCTTTTCAAATAAATAAATGTTTCATTGAAATTGTGTATTCTTATTTTCAGCATGTTATAAGTTAATATATATTTGAAATAACGTTTCTTAAACCAAAGTTTCTTCATACCAATGTGTGCACTCTGTAGTGTGGTTTAATTTACTACACCATATGTATTATCATTTCTAAATTGCATTACTTATTTATGGGCATATATTAGTGTATTTGTGGAGGCGCGTGACATAGTGGTTAGGGTGTCAGCATAATGATCGTAAGATTGTGGTTTCGATTCCTGGACTGCGCGACGCGTTGTGTTCCTGAGTCAAACACTTCATTTCACGTTGTTCCAGTCCACTCAGCTGGCAAAAATGAGTAGCGTTGCGATGGACTGGTGTCCCGTCCAGCTGGGGAACACATACGACATTGAAACCGGGAAACCGGGCCCATGACCCTGGCTAGGCTTTAAAAGGGCACATTTATTATTTATTTATTATTAGTGTATCTGGACGGGCAGTTAGCCTCTGATAACATTCTTCACTAATGTATATTAATACATTTTATGTCGGGTAGGGGGTTCACCTGTAATTCATATTTTGACTTTTTGCACGGTTGAACGCTTTTCTGTAGCAGAAGTTAACTGGAATATGCTTCATTATTATGTTAAAGAAATAATTAGTAATAGTTACCTAGACAATCAAGAAAAAGGATATCTAAACCTGATGTTGTGGGATGTATTGTTGCATAACTACGTCTTAGTAATCTTACATTTGAATCTGTTAATTGTTAAGCATTATTATAATGAGGGAAGAACGCCTTGTCATTTCTTTCATGGGAGGTTGCAGATACTCCTCTGGCGCTATTGACTGCATTTCTAAAAGCTGTTGGTGAATGGGTGGTTGGAATCGTTATAAGTCGATGGAAGTTTTTGTATTTATCTGCGATTAAATTTAGAGTATCAGTGAAGAAATTTACGATACTAAAGTTGGTAGCATAAATATTTTTAAACTGAAAATCTTAAATGGCTTAATAATGTAATTTTTTAAGAGTGTGTGCCCATTGAGCGCAATCAGTAGCAAGTGTACACTAACAACTGCATCTTGAGATATAAGAATACTGATATAAGAAAAAGCTATAGGAGGTGAATTTAACTCAGTATGCAGTTTGTAGTAGATGGTTGCCATTCATGACTCTCATAGAAGCAGAAATATGTATGAAGAACTGCTGGACGTTTTTGTCTGCTACCGATATATGTATACACACACACACACACACACACACACACACACACACACACACATATACACAAAAAGCGGTTTTGTATGATTGTGTATAGAGGAATATATATATTATTTAAAAGAGTTCCAACTCTGTTTTTTATGTTTTATTTATATTCTTGTAAAATTAATGTGGGATATAGAATATAAAATATATAATATATAATATAAAAAAAGATGGATGGTACAATGAAATGAAGTATTGAATGTCTTATTGAATATATGGAATATGTCTTATTGAATATATGAAATATTGAGTGTTCAATATAAAGGATTAAATATATAAAGGCGAATACGTATTTTCTATACCTTGTGGTAGTATTTCATCATGGCCGGTATGACAGACTTTAACAGATATATATATATATCTATGTTTTCTAACAATATACGTCTAGAACACAAGCTTTCCTGAGACAAATACCGCAGTTTTCAGGCTTTCAACAGTATATCTGCTTTAAATATAATATATTGATTGCTATTTTGAAAAATAGTGCGTCAGAAGCAAGTAACTATTGTGTTGATGTGTGTGTGTGTGTGTGTGTGTGTGTATGTGTGTGTGTGTGTGTGTGTGTGTGTGTGTGCGTGCGAGCACATCTTTTATCTTTTTCTTTGTTTTAATCATTAGACTGCGGCCATGCTGGAGGACTGCTTTGAAGAATATTTAGTCGAATGAATCGACACCATTACACAAGCATACACCACATACACACACACACAAACACACACACACACACACACACACA
>NC_068983.1:83260045-83264523 GCF_001194135.2 Octopus bimaculoides
TATATATATATATACATATGTATACATTCATATAAATATACACATATATGCGTATGTATACATTCATATACATATACACATGTACATGCATACGTACGTACATGCATATATATATATACAGATATATTAAATATTTTGTATATGATATACACGCATACATACACACACACGCAACACGCACACACACACACACACATATATATATATATATGCAATAAAGTACATAAATATATGTGTGAGTGTATGTGTGTGTGTCTGTGTATATACGTATTTATGAATTTATATATGTATGAAAGTGTATGTGTGTGTGTGCGCGCGCGCGTGTGTGAATTTTTACACATTCAGCTTTTGATTACATATTAATTAATTAATCTGATAAGAGAAAGAGGCACCCGAACGAACGGATGCCAACAGCACCATCAACACGATTCACACTACCCACTCCTCTTCACCCTTTTCACACACACTAAATTACCTCTCCTCGACATCAACATTATTACAAACACCAGCAGTGTCACTGATCTCGTTACCGACCCTACTTTCCCCTTCTTTTTCTTTCTGTCTCTCTTTTTTCTTTTTCTTTTTGTTATATTTCTCCACCGGGTCTGTGTTTGATGTTGCTTTTGAGTTCTTGAGACACAGTTTCCGAAATAATAGTTAATCGTTAGTGTTCAAACTAACACCCTTATCGTGCTGATGGCAATTTTGATGGCAAATATCATAAACTCACTATATATATGTGTGTGTGTGTGTGTGTGTGTGTGTGTGTGTGTGCTGTGTATGTGCTGTGTCTGTGCATGTGTGTATGTGTGTGTATATATATATATATGTATGTACGCATACATATATGTACTATGTATATATGTATACATATATATTTATCTATATGTAAGTATATATCTATCTATGTATCTATATATACATACATATATATATATATATATATATATATATATATATATATATATATATATATATATAAATATATGTGTGTATGTGTATTTATATATATATATATATACACACACGCGCGCACACATATACTTACATACAAATATATACACAGACACACGCACACATATAGATGCATACACACATCTGCACTAGTCCACTCCTTGTTCCCCACTCTGCAGTCTCATCTCTTTCTTTTTCTCTTTTTCTTTACTTACGTTCTTTTCACTTCTTCCGTATCTTTTTCGTCATTGTCGCCGTCGTCATCATCATCATCATCATCATCCTCATCATCGTCGTCGTCGTCATCATCTTGATCTTGATCATCATTACCTGCCCCACCACTATCATGCCTATCTACCATCGGTCGACTGCCGTGCTCATTGGTACCACCGCTGCCACCACCACCACCACCACCACCACCACCATCAAAATCATTAACAGCATCAGATGTTTAGGGTCCCAGACTATAGCTAACAGCCATAACATCGAGTAGTAGTAGTAGTAGTAGTAGTAGTAGTAGTAGTTGCTGTTGTTGTTGCTGTTAAAAGAAGAAGAAGAAGAAGAAGAAGAAGAAGAAGAAGAAGAAGAAGAAGAAGATGATGACGATGATGATGATGATGATGATGAATTACAACAACAACAACAATAACAGCGACAACAACGTGATCGGAGAGACAGGGTAAGGAGTAGGTAGAGGGTTTAATCAAAGCGTTATTTCTCTCTGACTGTGGGGTTTGCATTCGCACGGTTTCACACCTACGCCTAGTATGTCGACTACTCAATACACACGTACACGCATGCAACCATACACACACACACACACACACACACACACACAAACATACATGCATACGTAGACACACAGACATACGTACGTACATAGGCACATACATGCATACATTCGTACGTGCATATATACTTACACGATTATATGTGACACAAAGACAACTGTGAAAACACGCCGACATTCACACCTAATCCAGCGCTCGTACTTATTCAGACACACACACACACACGCATACACACACACACACACACACACACATACACTCAATCACAGTGATACACACGGTGAGGCACATAGTGACGCCCACACTGGCGTGCAGACATGACACTTTTATTTTACGCTATGGCACGCATCTAATCACATACATGAGGTACAACACGACGAAACCTTTACCACAAACATGCGTGCACGTATCTATACCCATCGTTTATATAATCTTTCCCGTTTTACGCGTATTCCTTTGCCCCTATGCACACCTTACTGTCTTCAGCTTAAGCACGGTATCTCGATATGCTAGAAATTGCAGCGATTCCTTCTTAGAATGAAACACCACTGAAGGTTTTTTTTTAAACACAGTAGGACGAATCGAATAATGGATTGATTCAGGAGAGCGTATTTCTGGAGAAAAAAATGGCATAACTTTCGAATATAGTTTGATTGGATAAGGGTTAAAGAACATCAAAGGAGCTCTAGATATTAAAACAAGATTTGCCCTAATAATCCTTTCTACTATAGGCACAAGGCCTCAAATTTGGTGGAAAGGAACTAGTCGTTTACATCGATCCCATTGCGCAACCGGTATTTATTTCTTCGGCGCCGAAAAGATGAAAGGCAAAGTCGACCATAGCGGAATTTTAATTCAGAACGCGAAAACGGACGAAATACCGCTAAGCATTTCGTCCGGCGTGCTAACGATTCTACCAGCTCGCCACCTTAGATTTGCCCTAATAATCTTTTCTACTCTAGACACAAGGCCCGAATTTTTGGCGGAGCGGGCCAGTCGATTAGATCGACTCCACTATGCAACTGGTATTTAATTTATCGACTCCGAAAGGATGAAAGGCAAAGTCGAACTCGGCGGAATTTGAACTCAGAACGTAAAGACAGACGAAATACCACTAAGTATTTCGCCCAGCGTGCTAACGTTTCTTATTTCTTTATTGCCCACAAGGGGCTAAACATAGAGGGGACAAACAAGGACGGACAAAGAGATTAAGTCGATTGCATCGGCCCCAGTGCGTACCTGGTACCTATTATCGACCCCGAAAGGATGAAAGGCAAAGTCGACCTCGGCGGAATTTGAACTCAGAACGTAACGGCAGACGAAATACCGCTAAGCATTTCGCCCGGCGTGCTAACGTTTCTGCCAACTCGCCACCTTGATTTGCCCTAATAATAATACATCCTCTTGTCAACACACGCGTGCACGCACGCACACACACATACACACATATATACACACACATATACATTTATACCCTTATACACTTGCACAGATACTCATCCATTCATTTGGTGGTCTCAGAACCTCATAACCCCTTTCCTATGCTCAGAATCCAGGTTTCTGGTAAGATGATACTTTCCGCCATTCTCCCCACTATTTTCTAGGTGCGCCTGAAACAGTAAAACGTCATGAACACAATTCTTTCTTTTATGACTAAATAGAGAGGTGGGGAACCAAAAGTAAAACTTTGTTCAGTATCAAAAGCTGCGGCATAGTTATTCTTAATTGAGCATCAGATCAGTCTTGACTGAGCAGAACTACAATGGCAAGCTTTTCAACCGTGACAATAGAGGGTTTTTGTTGCTGTTGTTGTTTTCATGCATTGTTCACATAAAAATACTTTATCGATTATATCCATTTTTTAAAAAGTATTGTTGGTTGTGTCTAACGGAGATTTGTTATTTGAACCAAGTCGAGTAGTTACTTACAGGTTCACGAATATTGCTAATGTTGTGGTGCTGTTTAGCCTCAGTTCAACTCCGGTTAAATACACCTATGAGCAAAAACATTCCTACCATGCACGTCCAAATTTTCTCATATCTCAAGGTCAGTATTATCCTATGTAGTCTTAATTTTTTCTTAGAGATGCGATGTAATATATAGTTCGGTACCGTTTCTAGCAAGTTGACTTATAACATACAGGTTCCATCGAAGTTGTTAGTGTTTTATGGCTACTTTGCCACAGGACATACCTAACTGAACTGACTGATGAACAAAAATGCTCCAACAACAGCCATTGTGTATATTAGAACCACGCTATCAAACGTATTCACTTTTAAGACAGCAAGATATGAACTGAGGGAGATTTAGTTACTATTGTTATTTTTCATCTGATATTTACGTTTTGACTGTTTGGGTGTTTTCGGATTGCTTTTCTGTTCCTGTTGCCCTTTGAGGAAGAGGTTCTTATAATTAATTTCCTAAAATTGCCCCGGGGAAGTTAAAATTTTGAGATGCACAACATGAGAAAATTTTTGACGGAGAGGTATTCATTCATTCTTTTAGTCTTTTATTTGTTTCAGTCATTTGACTGCGGCCATGCTGGAGCACCGCCTTAAAGAGTTTTAGTCGAACAAATCGACCCCAGGACTTATTCTTTGTAAGCCTAGTACTTATTCTACAGGTCCCTTTTGCCGAACCGCTAAGTTACGGGGACGTTAACACACCAACATCGATTGTCAAGCGAGGGACACACAAATACACACACACACACACACACACACACACACACAC
>NC_068983.1:83264586-83266132 GCF_001194135.2 Octopus bimaculoides
GCTTCTTTCAGTTTCCGTCTACCAAATCCACTCACAAGGCTTTACTCGGCGCGTGGCCATAGTAGAAGACACTTACCAAGGTGCCACGCAGTGGGACTGAACTCGGAATCATGTGGTTGGGAAGGAAGCTTCTTACCACACAGCCACACCTGTGCCTATATTACAAAATGGTTATAATATATTTACTCAGATATAGTATTTTAATGTCTACATTGCCAGATTTGCTTACATCACTGAAAAACATTTTTGCTAAATAGTTTGACCTGAAATGCCATTATAATTTACACACTTTCATTTTTGTTCCAAACGAGGTAAAAGAAGGCATTACACTTTTTAGATAAATAAATACATACAACGAACGCACAGATATACATACACACATACCAACAAACACACACATATGTATATGAATTTTCATGCACACAAACATCCTACGTACGTGTCGATTATAACTTGTAACAAATCTAAAAGAATTGAACATACATTGGCATTTCATAGACTATCATACTAAAATAGCAATTTTCAAATCTAATTTCTTCGAGTTTCCGCCATTTTGTCTTAAGACCTGTATTATATTTGTATTTTTTCTACAGACGTTTACCAATAGACACGAAATAAATTTTTGCGTATCTCTTCAGCTGATGGTTCAGATAATATATTTATTTCTAACCAATGAAAAGAGGCTTGTATGTATCTACTAGTTAGGAAATATCCAATCATGTCGCCTCTGTGTGACAAAAGTTATTGCAAAGAGTTGAATTTCTCAGCAAAACTTTACAGTAACTTTCTTGTAAAATTAAATTGAAGGATTGACGAGTTAGGTAAGCTGGGTTTTATTTTCAATGTTGTTTTATCTATTTGTTCATTGACCACCACAGATTTTGCAGATATATCTAAAATGTTGATACGCTAACATTGCGAAATATCAAGCAGACATATAAATGATTAGGGTTAGTTGTGTGGTTAAGAAGCTTCTTCCCAAACATGTGGTCGTTCGTTCAGTCTCACCGTGCAGCTCTTTTGGCAAATCAAATATCTCCTACAAATGAAATATCTCGTCGTATATATATATTTTTTCACTTCTTTTAGACATTTGATTGCGGACATGCTAGAACACCACCTTTAGCCGAACAAATCGACTCAAGGACATATTTTTTGTAAACCTAGTACTTATTCTGTCGGTCTCGTTTGCAGAACCGCGAAGTTACGTAGACCTAAACACACCAACACCGGGTGTCAAGCGATGGAGGGAAGACAAACACAGACAGACAGACACACACACACACACACACACACATATATATATACATATATATATATATATATATATATACGACGGGCTTCTTTCAGTTTCCGTCTAGCAAATCCACTCACAAGACTTTGGCTGTCCTGAGTCTATAGCAGAAAACATTTGTCCAAAGTGCCACGCAGTGGGTCTGAACCTTGGACCATGTGGTTGGAAAACAAGCTTCTTACCACAAAGCTACTCCACCGCCTATATCCACACAGCCACTCCTGCGCCCATATATATATATATATATATATA
>NC_068983.1:83266245-83267091 GCF_001194135.2 Octopus bimaculoides
TATATATAGGGAGAGAGAGAGAGAGAGAGAGAGAGCGAGAGAGAGAATAACGAAGGCGGCTATAAGAATATAAAACCAAAAAGGAAGACTTCAATTATCATTAATTGTAACTGACGGTGCAGAGTAGCAACTACATCGCTAGAAATAAGAGTTAAAACCCTCTTAGCCGCAAAGAAGCACATACCTATTTACTGACAGGGGAGCTAACCGCCCTGCAGCGAGCGAGATCACCATACTAAAATTCTAGTTTAACTTGAAATTAAAGTTCTTCAGTGCTGACTACTCTATCAGTGAATAGTTTTCCCAAATCTCAACTGCCAGTATATAATATATGATATGAATCAATGGCTGATTCAACAAATTGGGTTGTGAAAATTATAAAATAACGAAGGCGGTTATATATGTATATATACTTGAATTTTTTTGTGTTTCAATAATTTTTGGTTGCTTTTATTCACTCTCGAAATTGATGGACATATAGTGGTAAGCAAGCCGACACAACAAATCTCTAGTGCGACTTTTTTACTGATGTACTCGAAGAGACCCAGAACGACGGGTCGAAACATGTGTCGTACTCAATAGTCTAATACACATTCCATCCTCTATTTTGTTAATACTATTATATATATTCTTTTACTAGTTTCAGTCATTTGACTGCGGCCATGCTAGAGCACCGCCTTTAGTAAGGAAATCGACGCCAGGAGTTATTCTTTGTAAGCCTACTACTTATTCTATCGGCCATTTTTGCCAAATTGCTGTATTACGGGGACGTAAACACACAAGAATCGGTTGTCAGGCAATGTTGGAGGGACAAACAGACACACGCACGCGCACACACACACACAC
>NC_068983.1:83267264-83272305 GCF_001194135.2 Octopus bimaculoides
ATATATATATATATATATATATATATATATATATATATATATATATATACAGTGTGTGTGTCTGTGTTTGTCCCCAACCAACGCTTGACCACCGATGCTGGTGTGTTTACGTCTACCGTAACTTAACGAATCGGCAAAAGAACCAATAGAATAAGTACTACGCTTACAAATAAGTCCTGGGGTCAGTTTGTTCGACTAAAGGAGGTGCTCCAGCATAGCCGCAGTCATATGACTAAAACAAGCATAAGAATATAGGAGTAAATTTTATCTGCGAAGAAATACATGAATTTGCCCTGTTTGTATATCTTCTACACAGGTTATGTATATTCTTTTCTTTTTTACTCTAGGCACAAGGCCCGAAATTTGGGGTGTGGGGGCCAGTCGATTAGATCGACCCCAGTACGCAACTGGTACTTATTTTATCGACCCCGAAAGGATGAAAGGCAAAGTAGTAGCTCCTGTTCATTGTAGCTGGATGCCTATTTTTCTGGAGTCAATAGTTAAATTTACTCTGTATATCTGTAAGTAGGTTACGCATATACATGTGTGTATGTGTGTATGTGTGTGTGCGTGTGTGTATGTTTGTGTGTGTGTGTGTGTGTGTGTGTTTGTCTCTGTGTGTGTGTGTGTGTGTGTGAGTGTGTGTGTATTAATTCGAATGTGTCTATTTATTTCTCATTCAATACTGTTTGAAAACCGACAGTCGTTTATTTATACACCGGTAAATTAGTGGTTCGGCAAAGAGATCGATAGATTAAGTACCTGGCTTAAAAAGTAATTAATAGGATCGTTTTGTTCGACTGAACCCTTCAAAGAATGGTCGTAGTCTAATTACCGAAACCCCAGCATCGCCGTAGTCTAATGACCGAAACAAGTAAACGACAAAGGATTGACGTAAGGTCTCAAATTTAGGAGAAGGATTAATCGATTAAATTGGCTCCCATACTTGACTGGTACTGAAGTTTTTCTACCGGGAAAGGATGAAAACTTAAGTTTACCTTGGCCGCTTTTGAACTAAGTCCAGCCAAAATCCAGGAAAATAGACGTGATAATAACTAGTAATTAACAGAGAAGCTGCTTCACGAGTCAACAAAAAATAACTCTCAAACCTCTCTCAGATTGCTCCCTAGTAAAAAGAAACAAAGACTAGAGATGCGTGTAGATACAGTTTATTTCAAGTTAAAATCATTTCACTTATGCTGTTAAAACTTTACGGAAAGGAAGGAACGTCACAACTCTAATTCCTGTGATCAATATATATTGGATATTATAAGGTGGAAAACTGACAAAATCTTTCGCGCCGGGCAAAGTCCTTTGTAGTATTTCGTCTGTCTTCACGTTCTGAGTTCTGACTTACCCCTTCCTTTAAATTGCTGGCCTTGTGCCAAAATTTGAAACCAATATAATATTGAGTTCTATGCTTGACTGAAACAAATCAATATTATATACATGTTTCTAGATATATGGTTAGCTGTAGTAGAATACGGATATATCAATGACATTGAGCAGAAATTTTAATTATGGATTGTTGTGCTAGTCAGTTAATTTGTTTAAGCATAGTATTTCGCGATTGCTAGATATTCTTTCCTACTCTAGGTACAAGGCCCGAAATTTTGGTGGAGGGGGCCAGTCGATTAGATCGACCCCAGTACGCAACTGGTACTTAATTTATCGACCCTGAAAGGGTTCCTAGATATTGAATCAGAAAAGGAGATGTATCTGATCGTTGTTCTCTCCAGATTAAGAGAAAAAAGAAAGAGCCAAATTTTCATTGAACCACCCCACATCATCTTTAAAAAGAGAGAGAGGGGAAGAACACATTTGCCACTGTATTCCTTGATGTACACGATAATCTCGACTGGAACGCCCCTGTTAGTAGTATATGATTTAAGAGAGATTTGGTCGCTGTTTCTAGCAGATCAAGCGACTGCATAGATTCCCTTTATAAATGCTTTCTTTCTGTATTTGCTACCTTTGGAAAATTGCTTCACATTCGTTGAGATTTGATTGACAAAACGTCGTCTATTCATGGTACATCTAATGAAAACCTACACTGATATGCCCTGCCTTTATTTCTTATTGGTAAACAAAAATGTTTTTCAGGTTTATTTCTCTATCATGGGGCATTTTCCTGCAAATAAAAACATGATCTAAGAACTGGCACTTTGCTCTACTTTCTTATCGTTATGTATCTGTCCTGCAGCTTTCAAGACAAGAAATCATAAACATTGTTATGGCTGTCCCTACTGATCAGTTCCAAGTTGGCCTTGAACAAATGCACATTCGACTGAAATGAAAATTCATAACAAATATAAAAAAATCACGTAGATGTGGCTGGCACATAAATCTTTATTGCACTTGTAGATCTTGGAAATTAACAAAAAGTCTCCGAGATATTTATTTTGCATTTAAGGATAAATTATAATGTAATATTTTGCCTGTATTTCGTAAAATATAATGAATATATTTCTCAGAAAAATATCTTCACTAGGGAACAACTTTTCCTACATATGAAGATGTCCCCTAAGAGCTGGTGCTTGACTTCGTTTTCTCAAGGTTATATAGATGAAAGCTAAATCCCTCCCTGGGTAGGACGTTATTCTATTTCTGTTAACAATCCAAAACTATCTGCTGCCTATTTTCGATAACTAGGTGAACTGGGGCGTGTAAAAATAAGTGTACCACTTAAATACACAAAGAAACGCCTGCAGTGGATTTAATCTCAAGAATTATGAGTTGGTAATCCAATATCACGTTACACAGACGTTTCGGTTTTAATATATCTCCCAGGGACTTTAGAGCGCATTTTTTAAATAATCTCAAACCTCATAGAAAGTTAATATTATGAGGTTAACTGCTAAATGTATGCATTATGTTTTCCATATAAATGTGATCTTGTTAATATTTTATACCACATTGAGGTAACTTTGATGCTTCTTTACTTTTACTTTATACACCTGTCGTAAGAACTCATTCAGTGCCATCATTTGTTTCTGGGTTTGCGCACCCATACACACATACAGACGGACACTCACACGCACACACAAATATATATATATATATATATATATATATATACATATATATGCATGTATATATATATATATACATATATATATATGTGTGTGTGTGTGTTTTGAATTGTTGCTGGTGTTATTTTGGGGATAGTTATCGTGGATATTGTAATTATTGCTCTGTTGGTTGGTAGTATAATTCAAGTTACAAACTTCGTCTTTGGGTTGGTTATATGAGTTATGGTTGATGTCGGGGAAGTTATCTTGAGTGCTGATTAATCCTCGCGTCAGTTTACGGTTGTTAATCCTATGAATATGGTACTCTGATTTTGATGAATTTGCATAGGATAGTTTTATAGTGTAACGGTTGAATATTTTTGCTGTACACTCCATTTTTAGGGTAGCGGCAATCAAGTGCGGTGAAAATAGATGAGATGTTGGACTTCCAGATTGGGTTTATACCAAAGGACGTCATAAAATTTAATTCCTACATATGTTTCAAAATATATGTGCACTCTACTCCAGAGAAGTAAGAGGTACTGGAATTGCACATATATTCATCGTCAGGGAACCAACATACAAAAGCAAGACTTATATATATAAAATGGGCTTCGGTCTCCTAAATTCACTCACAATGTTATAGCAGGAGACATTTATACAAGTGGCTGCACAGCGGCAGTGAACCTGAAACGAATGGCTGCAAAGTGAGCTTCTTAATCCCACAACCATGCCTTGTGTATGTGTGTTTGTGTGTGTGTGTGTGTGTGTGTGTGTCTGTGTGTGTGTGTGTGTGTGTGTGTGTGTGTGTGTTTGTGTGTGTGTGTGTGTGTGTGTGTGTGTGTGTGTGAATACAAACGTAGACTCGTAGTTCTCTTTGCAACCATGAAATCCCCGATTACGATCTGTACCCAGTATCTTAGCCATGTCTTTCACCCTGACCCTTCGGTCGACCCCAGGCCTTCTCGAGGAAACTAGACGATGACTGTGTAGAAGAGTCAGATGGTCTGTGTACATAATTCGAAGATGCAAACCTTGTAACAATTCGCAATGCTACTTGCGTGTTCGTGCGATCAAAAAGGTGATCGAACTACTTGACGTAATTTTCGACCGGAAATTGCATCGCGTGTACAATTATACACACAGTATATATACATATGCATTTGTCACTCTGTTTTTGAGAAGGGACTTTCACCGGGACTTGTTGCTTGACCGAAAATCTATAAACCTGCATACATTATTGGTGAGTTTATTTATTACGTAAGCTATAACGTTCTTGAAACAGCTGCCGAGATAAGACATTACGTAACTATCGTTTTCTGCCTTCTTTTTGCTTTATTCTGTAATCCGTATTTTATGCTTAATGTACATATATGTCGCAAACCTCACATTGTTTACTTTACTACATATATGTATGTTATCAATCAGTTACATTTCTGTATTTCTTGTCAATAGAGAAGGAGCCGGACTCTAACATAGATTCAAGGCTCCTTCATTGGAACTTTTATCAACATCATCTAGGTATTTGTGCATATGTGCGTGTGTGTGCAGTGTTTGGTGTTAGTGTATGCGCAGATTTGTATGTTTGTTTTATGGATGCGTTTTTATGTATATATTTTCATGTATGTATGTATGTATGTATGTATTATGTGGGTGCGTTTTTGCGTATGGTGTGTGCGTGTAGTGTGTGTGTGTGCGTTTGTGTGTGGTGTGTTCGTGTGTGTGGGTGCATGTATTTATGTACATGTAGATCTATTAGTCCATCGCGCGCTTGTGTGTATGTGTGAGTGTGTACGCAGGCCTGTGTGTATCAATTCGAGTGTGTCTCGAGTACTTGTTTAGAACTAGTAATAATGTAACAAGAACTGAATTTCTTAACCACGCACCCATATCTATGTTAGGCGCGCACACGCACACATTCACTAGTCACAAACATATATTCATGTGTTTCTGTATGAATGTGTGTACATGTATGTATACCTCCCTCTCTCTTTCTGTGTGTGTGTGTATATATATATATATATATATAT
>NC_068983.1:83273608-83274001 GCF_001194135.2 Octopus bimaculoides
AAAAGAGCCGTTTTTTTCTGACATCTGTTATAAATAGATGTTAATATAACATTGCAGGATACAGTGTTGATCAGCGTGAAATCTTGTGAAACATTTCATTTTTCACTTATGGTTATATTTTCACACACGCACGAGAGCACACACACACACACACACGTACACACGCACACACGCACACACACACACGCACACACACACACACACACACACGCACACTCACGTACACATACAAAACAGACACACATGTGTGAATGTGAGTGTAAAGTAGCTCCCATACACACATGCATATACATATAGACACATACAAACAAATATATATGAATGTACTCATATATACTTACATGTATATACAGATATAGGTGTATATATACAATAAGTATATACGTATATATA
>NC_068983.1:83275668-83276279 GCF_001194135.2 Octopus bimaculoides
ATATATATATATATATATATATATATATATACATACACATATATACATACGTATGTATGTATGCATGTATGTATGCATGCATACACACAACACACATATGTGTATAAACTCAGAGCTGTTGTTTTTCTGCATGAAAATAACTAAATAGCTGAACTACATCAAAGTGTGAAGAAAGCGAAGGATTCTGTTTCAAATATAAACAAATGAATAAATATGTCTCATTGTAAACCACCAGATTAAAAACTAAAAGCTTTTAATCTGGTGGTTGTAGCTGTTATGGATCCAGTTCCTGTCTTCGTTCAATGTAACGGTCTTGTTGTGGCCATGTTGGTGTTGCCGTTGCTGTCACTACTGCTGCTGGTGCTGGTACTGCTGTTGCTGTGGTTGTTGTTCTTATTTCTGTCTAAGAATGTAACTAGGACAGCAGAAATTAACATCTGAACACTGAGATCCACTTAAGGATGTGTTAATTTTGTTCATTCAAACGTATGATCTGTAGGTTTATGCGTGATTTTTTCCCCACGTATGAGTATGTGTTTGTGTATGTATTAAATATATATATACACATACACACACACACACAAACATATATATATATATATATATATATA
>NC_068983.1:83276365-83278865 GCF_001194135.2 Octopus bimaculoides
GCATATACACGCACACATACATATGTAATTATATGTTTGTGTGTGTTAATGGTTGGATGCAAGTGTATTCATATAGCAGGCTGTCTGCATCTGAAGATATATACGGATGGCTGAGTAGCCACATTCCCATGTGAATGGTTGCGCATCCTACATATGTGTGTGCCAGTGTGTGTGTGTGTGTGTGTGTGTGTGTGTGTGTTTGTGCGCGCACGCGGCTGTGTGTGTGTGTGTGTGTGTATCTCAATGTATGTGTGCATGTGTCTGCCTCTTGGGATGTAGTATTTTCTGAGCAACGCATTGGAACTTATACAGATGCAGCAAGTACGAAGAAAAATTAAGAATAAATAATCAACAGAAGCCGGTTATTATAATCACATATGACGATAACAAAATTAGATCCAAAACTTATTGTTATATCTTCTGCTTAATGCTTTCATGCGAATTTTGTGACGAAAATGCCTCCGTTACAAATCGATTGATATTTGCAGCTTGCACTGAGCTTTCTTTTATTCGTTTCGTTACTAGTTTCAGATATTGAACTTCGGACATGCCGGACCAGTGACTTCTGGATATCAATCGCACTTCACATTTTACCGGTTAGTACTTATTGTACCTCTCTTGGAAGTGGATATAGAAAGGACTTGCATTCTGAACGGAAAACAAAATGACTCCAAATGAGTTTTTGCGGGGGCGGGGTCGATCACTTTATAATGCCTTCTACTTAACCACAGTTTCGACTTATAAACGTATGCGCTCAACTCGCTCTCATACATATAAAAATCTGCATGCTCCTAGTTATTTATAAAGTAAAAGCAATGGAGCTCATCGGTTTCGACGGTGAAAGTTATATTGCTGGGTCACTGGAGTTCACCCTTCATGTTCGTCCGCTGGAGTAACGAGGACGATCTAGTTATTCTTAAGCTTGATTGATGATTTGCGCAGTGACTTAGTTTAAAGTGAAGAAGAGCTGGACACCGTCAACCTCACTTCTTGTCCGTAACCACCTTCAGTCCAGTGACAAGACGAAGTCAAGACAATCTGGGATACAGATGGATGAAGTGGATGGCAAAGATGCCTTATTTAGCTCATTTACAGGGAGCTAATATGTTTTGTTCGAGACTAAATTGTTATTCAAAAGACAAGAACACAGCTGTTTCCATTTTTTAGAAGTCATTTCATATACAAAGCCAGTTCAAACACATGACGTCATAAACTGCTCCAATTCAAACACATGACGTCACAAGCTGCATTCGACGCTCAAATTTGTTCTTGCATTGACAAGGCGGTGAGCACTGCAGAACAACGCTGACGTAGCAAAGTGGTTCAAAGTTTGTTTCACAATTGCCTGGTTTTAGGTTCGTTCACACAGCAAACATTGTGAATGCAACTTGGTAGGCAGATTCTGCACGGGTGTCAGTCAGAACGACTGTACCGCTTCTTGGAGAAGATATATAATTTATCGCCCAATTAAATGCCACCCCATTGACACTGACACTATCTTTGCGAAAATATAAGATCATACAATTCTATTTGTCCTTGTGCTTAGTTGAATAGAAACGAATTTGTATCAGTAAATTTCATTTAAGAAAGCTATAGCCAGTATTTAGACAAGGAAAAAATGTACGTTGCATATCGAACAATCATCTGAATAAAAAGGCAATGTACTCGAGAGAATAAAAATGGCTTGAAAAAAATTTATGATGTGTTAAATATACAAAATAGACTAAAATAAAGAAGTTGAAAAAAATAAGCAATCTGATGTTTTCAAGCAAAAATTATAACTGCTGCTACTTTTCAATAATTATAATAAAATATTTTATTTCAAAAATGTTTTACATTGCCTTCTTTCTCTGTCAATTTGTATCTTTATTTCTTCTCATCCATAGACACACACATACTTCGCAATGCC
Organism: Octopus bimaculoides; assembly: GCF_001194135.2. Lineage (NCBI taxonomy): Eukaryota > Metazoa > Mollusca > Cephalopoda > Octopoda > Octopodidae > Octopus > Octopus bimaculoides. The sequence continues at coordinate 83,278,275 of NC_068983.1, forward strand.
TTGGGAGTGGTAGAATGCGTAAATGTGCATGTATGTGTTCACGTGGGCATGTATTTTTCTGGCTCTTTTTTTTTTTTGTATACAGACTCATAATAGTATATTTGTGTGCTTATATGGATACATGTACTGCTGACATAATATGACATTTCAAAATATTGGGATAAAAGAAGGCAAGCATAGAAACTCTTTCGGATCATACTTTAACGCACGTGAAGAAATGCATAAGAATGTGCATAAATACATACCTACATATGCATGTGCAAATGTACATATGTATATATATATATATATATATATACAGAGAGAGAGAGAGAGAGAGAGAATTATTCGGATAAGCAAATTAGATACGTTAAATATATTAGATATAATAAATATATTAGTTTATGTATGAAATACAATGAAATACAAAATATTTATGTATGTATACATGCAAGACGAGAGAAACCAAAAGGCAGAGACTTTCAGACGATGATTTTTTAAATATAAATATATAAATATTTATATTAATAGGTCCAACATACACAGTATACAAACGATAGAGAAAACTAAAGGGGTAGAAGAAAGGTGTTATAAGTTTAACAGTTATTTCTG
>NC_068983.1:83282204-83284625 GCF_001194135.2 Octopus bimaculoides
ATATATATATATATATATATATATATACATGTATGGATGTATATTAAAAACATTTCGAGAAGGTACCGGCGGTATGTAAATAGAAAATATATAACTTATACCTCCCATTGCAAATCGACAACTTAACTAAAATAATTTCCATTTCCATAATTTTTCTTTCCTTTCAACAAATCTTTCTCACTAAGTGGCGATGATGTTGATGACTATGTTGTGTTCGGGGAAGAAAAAAAAAGGAAACGTCACAACAGAATATACATAAGATTACATTTGATTCACCATACATATAGATATATATACACCAATCACAGATTCAAAGGCATAAACCTTCTTCATTCGTGATAGAGGAACGGAATTTTAAAAGGAGGAAAGACTTGCTGGATGTTATCAGATAACCGTGGGAGGTACAATGGTAACAAGTGTGAACAGAGAATGTACTGTGCTATATAATATCGCTGGCTGTTAAGCGAAACTGTAAAAGGTAATGAGAGAGAGAGATAAACAGAGAGAGAGATAAACAGAGAGAGAGGCAGATAGCTCTAGAGGGAAAGAAAAATACAGATAGACTAACAGAAGAGATACAGAGAAAGCGAGAAAGAGAGCGGGGGATGTGTGTTTCAGAACACAAAGGTTGAATGACTGAGTACAGTAAATGTAAACATTGGAAATATGTATATAAGAGTACACACACGCACAAACACACACGAACACATGCAGACATATATACACAATCAAACATACACTCACACATATTCACGCACAATATGTTTACAAACAATACATATATACATAACATACATACGTACATACATACATATATGTGTATACATACATATATACATATATGTATATATATGTATATATATATATATATGTATATATATATATATATATGTATATATATATATATATATACATATATATATATATATATATATGATAGATAGTTGGTTAAATAGACAGATTCACACATACATAGAGATATATAAATATATGTAAATGCATATATATAGAAAGAGAGGGAGAGAAAGATACATGTATGTATTTATATATATATTCACACACACACACACGCACACACAAATGTATAGATGTTAATGCATACGAACACACAAATACACATACATACAAACAAACACACACACACACACACACACATACATATATATATTCTGTTATTCTATCTGTTTAGTCGAACAAATCGAACCCAGAACTTATTCTTTGTAAGCCTAGTACTTATTCTATCGGATGTCTTTTGCCGAAGCGCTAATATACAGGGACGTAAACACAACATCGGTTGTCAAGCGATAGGGGTGGGGACATATATATATATATATATATATATATATATATATATATATGAGGGGCTTCTTTCAGTTTCTTTCTACCAAATCCGCTCACAAGGCTTTGGTCGACCCGAAGCTATACTAGAACACACTTATCCAAGGTGCCACGCAGTGGGACTGGACCCGGAACCATGTGGTTGATAAGCAAGCTTCTTACCACACAGCCACTCCTGCGGCTATAAATATAGATGAATATACATATATAAATTCACATATAATTACATATACGTATATAATTCAATATTTGTACATATACAGAGGCGGCGAGCCGGCAGAATCGTTAGCACTACGGCAGAAAGGCTTAGCGGTATTTTGTCTGTCGTTACATTCTGAGTTCAAATTCCGCCGAGGTCGACTTTGCCTTTCATCCTTTCGGGGTCGATTAAATAAGTACCAGTTGTGCACTGGGTCGATGTAATCCGCTTAATCCCTTTATCTGTTCTTGTTTGACCCCTCTATGTTTGACCCCTCTGTGGGCAATAAAGAAATAAATATTTGTTGATATATATATGTATATATGTGTGTTTGTATTTGTGTGTATACAAGTCTGTATTTATGCAGGCACGCATGTATATCATTATTTAAAAGGATCTAATAAAAAGACAAATAACAATTTAGTTTGGTCTATATATATATATATATATGACATCCGAAAACTGTCCCCGAGATGCTGGTACGTGATTCACAAACATAGTCCCAGAGTTTAAGTTTATTCGTTGCAATTTCCATAAAATTTTTTGTTGGAAATCATTGTACTTAATCAAAGTTTCATGTCTAAAAGAACGTTTCAGTTGCATATATGTGTGCGTATGTGTATGTGTGTGTAAGTGTGTATGTGAGTGCGTGTATGATTGTATTGTGTACATATTATATATGAATATATATATTATATAAACATGTATATATGAAAACATGTATATTTACATGGCTATATATACATACACGTACATTGATATACATCCATACATATATCTACAATTATATACATACATACAGGCTCATTCATACACAAATACATACATGTAAATACATATGTATACATGTGTGTTCTGTCTACTAAAATATACGTATATATATA
>NC_068983.1:83285118-83285912 GCF_001194135.2 Octopus bimaculoides
TGTGTGTGTGTGTGTGTGTGTGTGTGTGTGTGTGTGTGTGTGTGTGTGTGTGTGTGTATGTGTGTGTGTGTACATAATATATACATATAATACATATATAGATCATTTTCTGAAAATATCTTCAGTAAATGTATACGGGCATTATATACAGATATATACACACTTTCCACACACCCACCCACACTTTCTGCCTCTGTCTCTGTCTCTCTCTCACTGTGTCTTGGTCTTTCTCTCACTCTCTCTCTACTTATGTACCTGTCCATCTACGTATATACAGGTAGACACACACAAACACACACACACATATATGTATGTACTTATGTACCTAAGTATGTATACATATATTTTGCACACAACAAATTAGCATGGGAATCCACATGCAGTAAACTTTATATGAAGAAGACACAAGGTATATATAGAGAGAGGTATGTTCCTGTCTATCTATACCTGCTTGCTTGTCTATAGAATTGTTTATCCATCTAGTCGATATACTTCTCCATCTCAGTCTCTAGTCCTCTCTGTTTTTCAACCCTTCTATCGCAATGTGTGAATATGTGGGCTAATTCACATCTATCTATCTCTGCCTGCCTATTTCTCTGTCTTTTTATATATCTATCTATTTATCGATCTATCTATCTATCTATCTATCTATCATTCTGTCTATCTATCTATCTATCTATCTATCTATCTGTCTGTCTATTATCTCTCTCTCTCTCTCTCTCTCTCTACATATATATATGTATATGTATATATATATATATATATATATATATATATATATATATATACACACA
>NC_068983.1:83286702-83287772 GCF_001194135.2 Octopus bimaculoides
ATAAATATATATATGTGTGTGTGTGTTTGTGTGTGAGTATTTATATATATATATATATAAATATACTTATCTATGTGTATATATATATAAATACTAATATAGATACATATTCATATGTGTGTATATATATATATATATATGTGTGTGTGTATATATATGTATATCTATAGAGATATATAAACGCACATGCAGACACACACATATATACATGTGCTTGTACATGTGTGTGTATATTTCTGTCTGTCTCTCTGTCTGTCTTAATATATAAATAATGTGCGTTATGTACTTAAAATATAAAAATATATATACATTTACACATAATATTCTCCGACACATACATATACATGTATACACACACGCCAACATGTGTGTGTGTGCGTGTGTGTGTGCATTTTCGATCGTTTCTGCTACTCACCTTTACACACATTTCTGCAATCATTAAGATCAGGCACAAACTCGAAAGGAATATAAATTGAAATTTTATAAATCAACAGAGCTTTAATGTCAATAAAGTTTCAGAATTTCACAAAATCAAGCTAGGCTGACAAATTTTAAACTTGGAAGACAGTGTTATCATCAAAATCACTATGTACTATATACGCACTTATTTAAATACCTATGAATCGTTTTCTGTCTCTCCCTTACCCTCATTCTCTCTTTACTCTCTCTCTGTCTCCCTATGTATGTATGTATCTATTTCCGTGTATGTATATATATATATATATATATATATATATATATAAACAAATAGGAAATGAGTATATGCATATATACGTACAGGTATGTGCATACCGACATCCACCTGTATGTATAGGTGCATATCTAGGTACAGGACATTGCAAACAAAACGTAAACGAGAAAACACACAAGCCACATAGAGAACATTCTCCTTCATCAGCTACCCCCGTTTTAACACCGGCGTCTCGAAGAGCTGGGTAGTTTTTTTGTTGTTTTTTTTAATATATATATATATATACACACAGATACATACATATATATATATATATATATATAGATAGATAGATAGATAGATAGATAGATACATTTCTTTTATTAGCCACACAGGGCTC
>NC_068983.1:83287782-83288250 GCF_001194135.2 Octopus bimaculoides
CAGGGCTCAACGAAGATGGGACAAATACAATGTAGAGCTTTTCTTTTTGGGAGGGGGAAGGAAAAAAAAAAAAAAAAAAGATAGATAGATAGATGTGTGTATGTGTGTGCGTGTGCGCGCACCTATATGTACGTGTATATAGTATCTTTGTTAGTATTTTATCCATGAGTCCATGTATCCTTATTTCTTTGCATTTAAATATGTCATTTTTTCAATCTCTCTGGTTATCACTGTATACACACACACACATATATATATCTACATATATATATAGGTATATATATGTATATATATATATACATATAAATAATCCTATATACTTATGGCTTCAATCTATCTCTGTCATACCAATCTATCTTTGTCATACCTTTGTTCTCATTACCTAATATATATATATATATATATATATATATATGTATATATATATATATATATTATTATTATTATTATTATTATTATTATTATTAT
>NC_068983.1:83288673-83289763 GCF_001194135.2 Octopus bimaculoides
ATAATCGATTATTACTTTTTAAGATAGGAATATCCCATTCAAAGTGGGGAGTGGCGATTTTGTTGCCTTTCCCATGCGTGAAATTTTACGAAAAACCAGCACAATAAAGATTATTTTTTTCCAAGTAATGTGGCTGGGGTTCTTTTTCGAAAATTTTAATCAGAGGCACAGAAAAAAAATTAATTTCAATTTTTTGTGCATTAAAAAAAAAAGCTATAGCTTACGCTCTTTCTAATTACTATGTTTTTTTTAACTTCAGTTACAAATGTCTTCAAACGTCGACATTCAAACAGCTTTTCCATATTGAGACAAACGGACTCTGCACAATTGTATCTATCCGGGAACGCATTTTCAATAATTGAAATTCACAATTCTAACCAGTGTACATGAACGTTCAACCTATGATTGATCTTGAACAGTTTCGATTAACATTCTTGTGTCGCCAATACAACAACCGCACTACCATGTATTTTTCTTTTAAGGTGAGGTTATACCACTAATAAGGTCCGTGACTACATGGGGCTATGGATACACACGTGAAGTTAGTTTTACAATATCGACCCGCAAAATCCTTAGCATCGTATTGTTTTTGAGTTGTTCTTACTTTTTTTGTTTTTGGAATTTTTGTTTTTTTTCATTTTTAGTTCTTTTTATTATTCAAAATATACATAGGAAATAGCCTTTCACCAAATCCACCACACTGCCCGAGTGAAACCGGGAAAAACAGCTAGTATACAATATATGTTGATAGGATGGGGAGCGAACACCTACAATTCTCTAGCAGACAACAGAATCGCAAGACTGACTCAGTTTCGAGCTGGTTTGCTCATCCTCAGTCACGTACACCTGGCCACCAGAGCGATAACCAGGGTCTGCTCCAGCCAGCAACATATTGCAAACATCGGTCATTGATTTGCAACAAGAAAAATAGCTAGTTGTAAAATATTAAGAAGGTATCAGAGTAGTAACCTTAGTAACAAATAGAGTCAATCGTCACATCAAAGTGGCTTTTGGATGTTACTGCTAGTTTAACCCCAAGCAGATCTTCGCAAGTATATATATATATATATATATATATATATATATATAT
>NC_068983.1:83289988-83293576 GCF_001194135.2 Octopus bimaculoides
TATATATATATATAGATAGATAGATAGATAGATAGATAGATAGATAGATAGATAGATAGATAGATAGATAGATATTGTATAAATGATTGTGAGTAAGGCCAAAACAATGCGAAGTAAATACAGGGTAAATCACAAGAAAACAAAATATGTGAATTAATGTAGATTTACCTTTTATTCGGTATTTCGGGGTTATGACACAAGTTTCAATTTTTTGAAAATGGGGTCATATATTCTTCTTTCAACGAACGTGAAAGGTAAATTTCTTACGAAAGCATGAAATTATGCCTAACTTCTTAGTCATGATTAACACAAGCGAAACCGGTCGACTATGTAAATATTTGCTTTCATGAAAATATAAATATATATATAAATTGTCTAACGTAATATTTCTGTGCGTATTCCTTCTTTTTCTTTTTCTTTTTTTACTAGAATTCACCACATGGGAAGAAAAATCTTTATCGAATCTTTCCACTATATACATATATATGTATAGTAGTAGTTGCAAGAAAGCTTTGTTCTACATAGACCTTTTGGATGTAACATGGTCGGATAGCTGACACCTTCACATTGCAATCAATAACCCCCAGGTTCGATCGCATTGCGAGCTTCTTTCAGATTTGACATTTATCATAACATTGGCTGAATCCAGTATTTTGAAAGACAAAATTCGGTAGATAGAATCAGTTGTCCCAAATCCATCAGACACAATTTAACTAAAAGCTGTGTCATACTGAATTTGTTTTTAAGGCATAAGTTTCTAAGGACTACGTAGCCACATACATTCTAAACTGAGCTGCTTGATCATTTCATGCGCTGACCAAGTGCCTGAAGTGCACGACGAAATTCTTATCGTCGAAATCGAGATCCATTGACTTTGATGTAACTGTTGTGCAGTATCGACATCAGCCCTTTTCTTGCGAACCTATGATGAAATGCGTTCCATCCTTTCGGGGGTCGATAAAATAAGTACCAGTTACGCACAGGGGTTGATTTAATCGACTTGCCCCTTCCGACGAAATAGCTGGCCTTGTACTTTAATTTGAAACCATTATTAGCAGTATCATTAGAGCATCGGAAAAGATGCCGTGCATTATTTCTTCTGGTTGTTTACTTTGCGGAGTTCAAATCCCACCGAAATCAACTTTTCATCCCTTCGGAGTCGGTAGATTTACAATAGTTTTTGAAAACCTTTTCATCCGCAAATTTACAATTCCACATCGGTACAGCGTTAAACTCAGACCACAACACGTCTCACCTTGGAAGAGTGGCTGTGTGGTAAGTAGCTTGCTTACCAACCACATTGTTCCGGGTTCAGTCCTACTGCGTGGCACCATGGGCAAGTGTCTTCTACTATAGCCTCGGGCCGACCAAAGCCTTGTGAGTGGATTTGGTAAACGGAAACTGAAAGAAGCCCGTCGTATATATGTATATATATGTATATATGTGTGTATGTTTGTGTGTCTGCGTTTGTCCCCCCACCATCGCTTGACAACCGATGCTGGTGTGTTTACGTCCCCGTAAGCTAGCGGTTCGGCAAAAAGTGACCGATAGAACAAGTACTAGGCTTACAATGAATAAGTCCTGGGGTCGATTTTATCGACTATAGGCGGTGCTCCAGCATGGCCGCAGTCAAGTAAAAGAGTAAAAGAGAGTAACAGATGCAGGGTCACGAAATACACGGTAAACACACATACATATACAAGGCAATAGAGATACATATATCACTATAGAGATAAAACTTCTGAAGTTGAATTCCTTCTGAGATGAGCATTTACATTTTCAGTCTCAAAAATATTTTTAAAGAAGGAAATCACAAGAATTTTTTAAAATATATTTGTGGATGAAACTGTAGAACAATAAGAGAGCAATTTTCCCCCAGTCGACACAATATGCAGTAAAAATTCACAAGCAGATAGAATACTACATATAGTATACTACATATAGTATACTACATATAGTATACTACAAAAACCGAATGAAACCAAGTTATAGGATAAATAAACATTTTTTCAGTTCATGAAATAGAGCAAACAAACTTGCATTACACCTAAACACAACAAACACACTGAAAGTATATATTACGAAAACACCGGGATTTTAAGTCTTTTCTATCAACATATAACCGCAAATCTATGAATCACAGAATATACGTCAGACAACCAACGCAACATAAAGATTTCAAAGTAGACATGAAAGCTGCAAACCTCCTGACTCAAACTGAGGTGTCGGGAATACATGAACGACACATTCTTGTCGACAGTTGAGAATGCATTTACAAGAAAACATTGTGGCACATCGTGCACGGCGTTAAACAACTCGGTAGAAACAAAATTGATCAATTCAACAAGCATTTGCAGGTGCATCACTTAGGTACATCATCAATTTAATATCCTGGGATCATTAGATGCTTCGGGTCTTACAAAATGCACGTTGTTCCAGGCGACCCGGCCTATGTCATCAAATCTAAACATTTGTCCAAGAGGCCTCTGCTGTCCCTACGGTTCATCTATAATCAGAGCCAAGATTCTTTCTCAGCAGCCTAAGGTTTTCTTGATGGCTTTTCTCCTCATTCCTGCAATGTCCAGGGTTACATAGGCCTTACGTACGGTACGACCTTCGTACTAAGGGGCTACCAAACTACATTGGCAATAACCATGGAACATTTAGTAGTCTCAAATAGAAACTAGAATCAATATAATGATACAGTCCGCGTGAAATAATATTTGTAAATAATCAAGAGCCAAATAATAAAACTTGAAAAGTTTTAATCTGGGCGATGACGATTTTATCAGTCTTGACAGCATTGTCATGATCACTTACCATCTACTACAAAACGCAGCAACAACACCACGTTAGCATTTTTTTCATCCGCAAAGGCATACAGGTCGATAGGATCTAGAAACGCTACGAGACTGCGGAATTTTTATTTTACTTCAAACTAAACAGACCTAATAAAGAAATATGGAAAATATTTTATTGAAACGGATTGATCTCTTACACGGTTGAATTTAATATAACAAATCGGAAGATGAAGCTATTTCCCATACATACATGCTTGCATGCATACATACATACATACATACATACATACATACATAGTGGTTGTGTAGCTTTTATGCAGTCTGATCACCTCTTGTAACTACATCTTAGATCCATCATAGGCATCTGATGTAGCTTCTTAAACCAGACATACATACATACCTATATATATACATAAATGCATACATGCACACATATATACATACACGCATACATGCATGTATGCATATTTACATACATATATATATATGCTTGTATATGTCTATGTGTGTATATATATATATATATATAAGCATACACACACGTTCTTTAGTTCTTTTACTGGTTTAAGTCAAGCTGGAGCACTGCCTTCAACTGCATACATACGTGTGTGTGCACATATGTGTTTGTGCGCGCGCACGTGTGTGTTGTGTGATGAAAGAGTGAAAAAAGAGGAGCATGGACTGGGTACGCGGTGAAAGTGGACGACAAACGGCGAGATGGCTACCGAGTGGAGATGGTGGCAGCGGCGTTGGAGGGTGAACCTATAAATGAATATTGGAAGGGGAC
>NC_068983.1:83293597-83298779 GCF_001194135.2 Octopus bimaculoides
GGGGGGTAGGAAAGTGAGGTCGCTGACGCACTAGATGAAAGGGACAGCGGCCATGAGGAGAGGTTTAGAATGGATTCGGTGGGGGTGGAGAACGGTATCACGGAATTACTAAAGGAAGGGAGTCAGGGTGGAAAAAAATAGAAGAAAAAAGATATAGCATAAAAAAAATAGGAAAAAGCAGGGGGTTTCGTGAAGGTGCTGAATGGCGGGGCGTATTAAAAAAATATGTATAATGGGGTAATTATAAAGTGAAATGGGGAAAGTAGGAGTATAGGGACGGGGTAGCGTAAAGGGGAAGAAGAATAAGTGGGATGGGAGCGAGGGATGGACCAAAAACAGAGAGAGGGTGCGGAGAAAACTGCAGCAGAACGAGGGTTGATTGACAGTTTGCGTTGATACCCCTCTCTTTCTCTTCTCCTTCTTTCTCTCCACTTCCTCTCTCTCTCTCTATCTCTCTCTTTCTCCTTGGTTTTCTTTCATGCTTTCTCTCTTTCTTACATTTCTGTTTACATATATAGGGTGAGTACATGTTTGATAGTTGTATGTGTGTGTGGGGTGGATGTACACGTTTGGTACGCAGTGGTATAGCGTTATTTTGAATCATGATCATGCTGTTGTTAATGTCAGTTCTCTTGCTGAATTTTAAGTTGTTTAAGGGGTGGTAGGGAAGTGCAGGGATGGTGATGGTCATGGTGGTCGTGGTCGTGGCTGTGGTGACGGTGGTAGTGGTAGTAATGGTGGTAGTGGTAGTAATGGTGGTGGCGGTGTTAGTGGCGGGGGTAATGGTGGTGGTGGTGGTGGTGGTGTTCGAGATGGTAGTGGTAGCGGCGGTAGTGGCGGTAGTGGTAATGATTGCGAGTTTCGGTGGTTGTGGCAGTTGTGGTGGTGGTAGTGACGGTCGTAGTGTTAGTGGCAGTAGTGGTGGTAGTAGTGTTCTTGTTGAAGATGGTGATGGTGGTGATGGTGGTGGTAGTGGTGATCCTATTGGTGGTGGGGTGGCTGCGGTGGTGATTATCGTAGTGGTTATAATGATGGTGGTGGTGGGAGGGTGACTAGTGGGTGGTAGAAGAGTGATGGGTGTTGATGGAGTGGTGACGGTGGTGAGGGAGAAGTGCTTTAGTGGTGGTGTGGTGGTAATGTTGGGGTTAGTGGCAGCAATGGTGGAGGTGATAACTGTAGATGATGGAAACATAATGCTAAGGGGTGTGGCGATGGAGGTAGTGGAAAGTAGTAACAGCGGAGATGGCGGCGACAGTGGTGGTGGTGGTGGTGGTAGTACTTATTTGTATTGGTAGATGTTGTGGTGGTTATAGTAGAGATGAGATGTTCGTTGCAATAGTTAGTGGTGGTGGTGATGGTGATGGTGATGGCAATGGATGTGGCGGCTGTGGTGGTGGTGGTGGTGGTGGTCGTCGTCGTCATCGTCGTCGTCGTGGTGATTGTGGTCGTGGTGGTCGTGGTGACAGTACTGATGATGGTAGTGGTGGAATTATGGTAAGGACGGGGAGTGATGATAAGCAATCGTGGTAGAGACATGTTGGTGATAGTTTTTATCATATTGAGCCCCTGCATAGCAGATCATCCTCGTCTATCAGCGATATAATTACGAGTACTTCTGTGCACCACGAATCATTTTGAGAGATCCTCTCAACTTAAATAACGCAGTATTCTGTTCAAACACAGCCTTCGCTTTAAGCTAGAGATCAAGATTACCTTTTAGTAATAATATTATTTCTGTCACAATTATCTATTTATTTAACTATAATTAATTTTGTGAGGAAGAGAAGCTGAAAAAAGTGTCGTTCTTGTGATTCCAAGTGTTTAGTATACATTATGATTTTATTTGGAATCTCATACTTGGAATGATAAGAACGACACCATTTTCATACTCTCTTCCTCGCAAAATTGCATAACTAAATAAATAATTGTGACAGAAGCAATATTAGTATGTGATATGATTTTATTTGGGATCTTCTAGTTAGTTTAGAGCTGGAACGTAATCAGCGTGATTTGAACACTCGACAGAGAAACGCATATTCATGAGTAAATATAATTTAAGGATAGATCCACTACACGTAGTCACTCGATTTACGAGAAAGAGCATCCAAATCACTCTCAAATTACATTGTCTTCATTAAAATGTAATGGATACATTAGCCGATGTAGGTTAAGATAAATGATGTCTGAAAAGATAGGAAGATCATGTTTTAAAATTCTTTGACCAAAGTTCTACTCAATCAGAGCTGATCTGGGAACTAAATAACAAAAACAACTGGATATATATGTTATAAACATTTTATCTGTCTTTCTATCATTTTCACTGCAATAACTGGACACTTCGTAAAAACTAATTATCATTGCAAATATAGGCAAAAGGCCAGGAATGCAAAATGCGTCTGGTTAATCTGGGACTCATTCTCAGGAGGGCCGGATTTAGATCTAATGGGGTTCCTGGACCAACAAGCTTTTCGGAGCCTTACGATTTTGCTAATACAAAATATAACATAATAAAAAGTGGTCTGTTAAATCTAGGGGCCTAAAACAGTTTGAAAAAGTCCCAAAATTTAAAATTATTTCAGTAGATTCAGAGGGATTTGTTAATTTTTTTTTTAATCTTTTTAAATCTAAAAGGGTCCAATAAATGAAAAGAGGGCTCAAGAATTTTTAAAAAACTCTATTGGATTTTAAAAAATTAAACGAAAATATATACTAATTTAATTGCTGTAAATATAATTTTTTAAATTTTTGACACCAAACTTTAGGCTTCTCTGAATAAAAGGTTTTCCTCTAACCCACCTCCACGAAGCCTGGTGTCTTCTGGGTCATGGACCAGATACATATATAACGCATAAATCAAGATTTGATCATTAGTGATGCGAACTAGGGTCATTCAGCGTTTCGGGCCTTTCAACATCAGACACTCTCCTCAGCATGATTTCATGAAATTGATCAGGTATCGACTTATGTCCTAGAAGCAACACACTGCACACGGATGAGCTCTTTTGATTCAAAACACCAGGTGGCTTACTCTGCTGCTTTGCTCACAAATTCAATGGCTCCTTATCTTTTAGTCTCTCTTCCAAAGCTTAGTAGGTTGAAAATTTTATAGCGAGTGCACACGGCAAAGCCTATAAAGTCGTTCTTAATGGACAGAGTAAGTAAAATCTATTATTATTACTGGTGCCTAGCTATTTAAGCAATGTGTTCGTGGAAGATTAAGGGGTTAAATGGGTGCTGATGAAGAGGCAAAAACTCCCGAAATATGGTATATACGCCCATTACTCTTTCTTCGTCTTCGATTTCATTGTTTGTTTACGTCTGACGTCTCGGATACGAAACGTGGTAACAAAAATCAGCGCTGGCTATAAATAATATCTATAGAATATCTGGAGGGATAAACTTAACAAGTGATATTATTGAAGGGATATTATTGAATCATTGAATCATATATATATGTTCCAAATGGATATTGTATCACACACACACACACACACACACACACACACACACACACACACACACACACACACACACACACACACACACACACACACACACACACACATACATATATATATATATATGTATATATGTATGTATGTATGTATGAATATATGCATGTATGTATACATATGTATATGTAGATATGCATGCTTATATATGTATAAGTGTTATATATATGCATACATACACACACACGCACATTTTTATATATATATATATATATATATAAATATATAAACATGCATTCATATATATATTCATACCTACAAAGAAAGAATGAAAGAGAGATGAAAAGTAATGGTTTTGAATTCCAATTATATACATACAAACAGTAATATTCATACAAAAAATTGACACTCTAGATGTATGTCTTCTGTTTGGGTGTACCAATATAAATATGTATGTATGTATGTATGTATGTAGCTGGGAATACATGTACATATATGCATATATATATATGTGTACATATATATACATATATATTTGCACATATATATACACGTATATATATTAATATATATATATATATATATATATATATATATATATATATATGCATGTGTGTGTATATAGGCGTGTGTAAATATATATGTACGTGTGAATATATATATATATATATATATGTGTGTGTGTGTGTGTGTGTGTGTGTGTGTATATATATATACATATATATTCGTGTGTTTGCGTATGTATATGTGTATCTATCTATATATATTTACATATATATAGATAGATCTATCTGTATATATGTAAATAGATCGACATATATATGTAGATCTGTTTACATATAGATAGATATGTGTGTGTGTGTGTACGTGTGCATGCGTATGTGTGTGAGCGACTACACGCGAGTGTGTTTGTGCCAGTGTAAACCAAACATCTGTTAGGACTTTAAACTTCGTATCAACTTCTATTTGTGTAACATCAAAATATTGTTACTTGGGTTTAGAATGAAAAAAAAAATCGCGTAACAAAAACTACGTAAATCAACTTCAGTGACTTTATATATTTAGTAAACATAATAATGTCGGTTATTAAGTATTGAAAATTAAAGAATTATCCTACCATTTCGTCTATTAATCTCTTCGATACAACTATATCGCCATCAATCTCTATTTGTTTACCTACAAATTTATTTGTGCGCCATTAATTAGGGAAATTATAATTAATGGATTATATAAACTTCGAAGTCACTGTTAAACTTTTTCTTGTAAAAATTAATAAATACAAAGTCTACTAAAAACGTATCGAGTAATCCTTCAGTTTAATGTTAAATCATTGTTTGTATATAAAACATGACAAAAAGAAAAATGTCTGTATACACATACACACACACACACAAACACACACACGCATGCACGCACACACGCACGTACACACACACACATGCACGCACACACACAAATACTCCCCCCCACACACACACACAGGTATGTGTATATTTACAGATAGATAGATAGATAGATAGATAGATAGATAGATAGATAGATAGAGTTCAAAATAACAGAAAACAAAAGACGAAGCAAGTGTATTAGTTTAAGTCTCGGAAAGAATGGAAAAGACTTTTTCATTTCAATCCTACGCTCTTCGACAGAAAAGATTAAGAAGGAAAAATGGTGAAAGAAAATAATGTGTAAAGATTAACGGTTCAGCAATATATACAAACATATGCAAATAT
>NC_068983.1:83299216-83300139 GCF_001194135.2 Octopus bimaculoides
ATTTGCTCGACTAAAGGCGATGCTCCCGCATGGCCACAGTCAAAAGACTGAAACAAGTAAAAGAATAAAAGAGTATATATACAGGGTTCGGTGAATAAATTTTCGTCTAAATCACACAAGAATGAAAATAACAGACATTTCTCATTCTAACAGATACATTTACCAAAATTACATAAAAATATCTTGAAACACTAAAGAGTAAATTTATTCAATAAAATCACCATTGGCTTCAACCACGGCATCCAGACAACTTCAGAATTTCTTGCTGCTTCTGGACGGTCTCCTTGTTTAAGTTGGTGAATGCTGCTATAATCCTTGCCTTGAGTTCATCGCTGGTGTTACAAGGAGTTTTGTTGGTCTCTTGGTCAACTGCGCCCCACACATAATAATCAAGTGGGTTGCAGTCTGGGGAGTTAGGTGGCCAGATGTTAGGGGGTGATGTGGCTGCAGAAATTGTCTGATCGTCATGATTGGGTTCTTCTGCTAGTGTGGCATGGTGCAGAGTCCTGTTGCCAGATATAGATTCTTCCAGCGGCCACCCTCTTGACCTAGGACAGTACTACCTTCTCCAGGCACTTGATGTAGGGCTCCGTGTTGAGTATGAGGCCGTGTGGGAAGGTGAATGGAAGCATAATGTCACCATCATTAGTGATCACTCCAGACATCGTGATGTTGACTGGATGTTTGATTTTTATCACTCTCGGTACATGTTTTGGGGACACGGTAAACCAACGGTTGTTCTGTTTGTTCACCATCTCTTTGTACTGGAGCTTCCGGCGCAAATGCTAAACAGTGCACCACTGGATACTTCCGTACTCCTCAAATGTTTCTTTCTTTCTTTGAATGATTTAAATCTCCCTACTGTTCGTGACAAAACAACTGGCTCCATTCTACACTCAAATCATATACAGATTTATATACAC
>NC_068983.1:83300497-83302641 GCF_001194135.2 Octopus bimaculoides
TATATATATATATATATGACTCTGTGTTTGTGCATGTTATGTGTGTGTATATATATATATTCTTTTATTTCTTTTATTTGTTTCAGTCATTTGACTGTGGCCATGTTGGAGCACTGCCTTTAGTCGAACAAACTTCAAGCGCTGTATTCGAGATAATAATTTTATTAATCAATTGAAATTACGCCTGTAACAATAAGAAAAATCTTTAACATTAATGAAAATTTTAAATTGCAATAACGGTTTACGCTTGGCAGTATATCGTAGACGTTAGCATAAAACTCAACTTCACTTATGAATTAATAAATATGTTTATATGGAGCAGTAAACTTGAGTGTCATAATATTTCCTTACCAGTGAGAAAATCATAGTCTGTGTGACGTTGTTGATAATTTATTGGTACGTTTGACACATTTTAAAACACAGCAACTCAATGCATCCCTTGATCTAGTGGCGATCAAATAGGGACATTAAAATTGTTAATTATTAAGGTATAGCCCCTTTAAAATAAAAGTCGAGTAGATTAAAGTGACTGTATTAGTCGTCATAAAGTACTTCTAGAAATAACTGTATTCATCGAGAGTGTTGAGATGTTTTTGTTGTTATATTTGTTTAACAACAATCTTTCTACTGACGATAGTTTCTGTAGTGTCAGAAATTGTCGTCAGAGGATCCAACACGGAAATACTCCAGTTAGATAGAACGAAATAGCAGTAAAATCTCTCTCAAGTCGTCCCATAATGATTTTATAATAATATGACGAATTGGGCAACGTAGAGTCTGATATACAGACATACGGGATACTCACGATAGAACATCTTTGATCAGACTTCTGCTCGTGAAGAGCTCAATTGGTATTACAACGAGAACAGTTACAGTCTTCACATCACTGAGACTGCTGTTGCTGCTGCTGTTGTTGTTGCTGTTGTTGTTGTTGTTGCTGCTGCTGCTGTTGTTGATGTTGTTGTTGTTGTTGTTGTTGTTGTTGTTGTTGTTTAGTTTGAGACTAGCTCTGATCGTGCAGACATATGATTGAAGACATTCCAGCGGTTATCATCCCATCTTTTACTCTAACAAATTGTATCTCGGACTACATTATGCAATGTACTCTTCCATTTTCTCAGCACGGTGGATTGTGATTAGGGTAAGACTTGGCAGCTAACTGTAGAGGGAGAAGCGACCACGCAAACATTCCCTCAAAAGTACAACGCGTGTGAGTACAGAGAAAATGTTTAATACAAGGCCAGAGTACTTCAGAAAATAACAGACACTATACATTCATTCAATATATCTTCCCATGACACCCATATACATTTTGCTATTGAGCTGATCATTTCTCGTATCCTTCATCATAATTGACGATTGTACACTCAGCAAAATTCCTATTATGACGTTACGAATGGGTGCTGAAAATTTCCTGTCTTTAAGGGTATCGCGAAAGGCCTGGTTGGAGGCCCAGCCTTACATGGCTTAAGAAAACAAGGACTTCTGCAATAAGTGTGTAAATCTGAGAAGGGAATATGTTGAATAAAATTATAATTAACTGATCCTCCTGTATTTTCTTTTACCCAAAACCAAGAACTTTTCAGCAGTCCCTCGTATAATCTAACGCTGTACTGTTTCATTTTTAAGGAATCAGACGCAATTCTTAACCGACATTCTGTTCGTGAAAATTAAAAACAACGTTAATTCAGCTAGTTTCGCTGGCTATATCAACGGACTATCACATCCAAGAGTGTGATAACGAAGTGAACCCACAAAACAAATCGTTTACAGAATCTCGTTAGCTAAGCAACAAAAGGGTATCCCAAGAACGTATAAGAATTAACTTAATCACAATCTACCATCACACACTTAAGAGACTAACGATGATTATAAGATGATGTTGTGTCACGTATAATGTATTATCCAACAAGGAGGATCATAATTCTCTTTTACTCTTTTACTTGTTTCTGCGGTCATGCTGGAGCACCGCCTTTAGTCGAGAAAATCGACCCCAGGACTTATTCTTTGTAAGCCTAGTACTTATTCTATGGGTCTCGTTTTGCCGAACCGCTAAGTTACGTGAACGTAAACACACCAGCATCGGTTGTCAAGCGATGGTGGGGGGACAAACACAGACACCCAAACACACATACATATATATA
>NC_068983.1:83302730-83308621 GCF_001194135.2 Octopus bimaculoides
ATATATATATATATATATACATTTACATATACACGACGGACTTCTTTCAGTTTCTGTCTACCAAATCTACTCACAAGGCTTTGGTCGGCCCAAGGCTATACTAGAAGACACTTGCCCAAGGTGCCACGCAGTGGGACTGAACCCGGAACCATGTGGCTGGTAAGCAAGCTACTTACCACACAGCCACTCCTGCGCCTGTCTCATTCAATTTGTTAATTAGTGCAGCCAAACATTCTTGTAAGTCACGCTTTCTGTCTCAGAAATGAGGGGTTGCAGTGGATAAATGGAGTCTGAACAAAAATGAACAGGTCACGACTAGAAAATTATTTTAACCATACGTTTCACAAAAATACCACCAGACGTTAATAAATTGCTCTACTGATCAAAGGAAAGCTGACAGTATGAAGAAGAGGGTAGGAACATTCAGATCATCAACATATTTGAGCGATGTAGCAAGGATCAGTAAATGTGCAAATTCGTTAGAATGCTAGTGTTTCACTCAGTGCATCGCTCAACACAAGAGTGTGTACGAGTCGACGTGTTTGTATGCGTGTCTGTATATCCATCCGTATAATTTTATAGGACGGCACGTGTGCTTGTGAGCTTTTAAGTGTATATCTATATTTGGGTAAGTATGCAATTGTTTGAACGTGTGTATATGAGTTTGTGTATTCATCGAAATGGAAAGAAGTCTGTATCTAAATATTTACCAGTATAAGATAATATATCTGAATATTCAGTGGTGCATTCGTTGAAAACACATATTTATTATTATTATTATTATTATTATTATTATTATTATTATTATTATTATTATTATTATTATAGGGATTGTTTCTGTTTTTAGGCTCCACATTCTGATTATCTCTATTTCCAGATCTTTGTATTTTGAAAGTTTCTCCGTTCTTTTAAAGATACATTGTCATCTGTTGGGATAAGATGACTAATTCCTGGCTAAGAAATAATATAACTGCGAATATATTCCTTCTTAGCCAGGACAAGATAGCCAGAGATAATATGATTTATTGTATCTTCCCTATCGCCACATTCTCTGCAGTTATTTGTATTTTTTTTCATAATGTATTTCTGGTGGTTTCTGATGGGGAGTCTTTGATCTTGTGCAGCAATTAAAAATCTTTCTTTCTCTGCTTTCAGTCCTGAGCTTTATCAACCATTGTTGGGATTTTACTTTGTCTATTTATTTTCTGCTTAACGTATCCCAGTATTTGCTATGTAAAGGCTTTTTTTACCATCGTTTTATCAAAGTATTTTTTGTCCCAGTTTTAGTTTGGATTTTTGAGTCGTTTTACAGCTTTTGTTGTTTCATCTTTTTCTGTATAATTGTCAGGTACTATGACTTCTTTCCTGTATTTTTCAACTTCCTTAAATACTTGACACAGTGTTTTGCTTTGTTCGTGTTTTGTGGCTATTTCTACCTGTCTTCCTTGCTTCTGAATTAGGTATTTCTGTAATACTACGGTGGTTATTTTGTAATAGTTTTCTAGTTGTATAAGGCCTCTACGACCTTCAGTTCGTTGTATAATATTTCTATGTCAGATTTTGGGTGATGTATCCTAAATTCTGTCATTATTTTTCTTGTTTTTCTGTCTAGATTGGTTAGTTCATTTAGAGTCCAATTAAGAATATCGTAACTGCAACTTATAACTTGGACAGCTACTAGAGTATTGATACCTACTCTCTTGTTTTTCTCATTGAGCTCTGTCTTAAGTATTGATCTAACTCGTCTATAGTATTCCTTCCTTATCTTCTCTTTCATTCGTGCGTGTTATACCGTACCTAGTTCATTGACTCCTAAGTATTTGTATGTCTGACTTTGGTCTAATTCTCTTATTTCATTTGCTTTATCTAGTGTGATATTGTTACTCTTAACTAGTTTTCCTCTTTCCAAGGTTGCTTTGGCACATTTTTCTCAGTCAAATTTTATATTTATTTCTTTGGCCAATCCATGCACTGCCTGTCTGTATTATTATTATTATATAACTGTTCAAAATTTGGTAGATTGAGGCAAATAACTACTGCATCACCTGCTGCACCTCCGTGTTGCTGGGGCGTGTGCAGCATTGTGTGTTCTATTCTGCTGTTGGGAGTGTGCGAACTCTTCCCCGTACTTTATTGTTTTAGCATTTTTTCCTTGAGGTGTGGTGCTGTTTTTTGTTGTGTTACTGCTTGTATTGTATGTTGAGTGTGTAGTGCTTTGATTTTCTAGCTTACTGGTGGAAGTTTATATCACTGGGTAAATGTTGTATAGAGTGTGTCTTGTATTTGTGGGTTGTTTTGTTTACGTTGTATTATTGGATTAATAATGTCTTGCGTAGGATGTGGGTTGTTCCTAGGATGCCTATTTTTTGGACAATGTTTAGTGTTGAGGATCCAGGTATAGCTTCTACATTTTTGTCCATATGATTTTTAATCATACCCAATGCTCCAATTATTATTGGTATTGTTTTTACTTTCATGCCCCACATTTTGAACATTTTAATTTCGAGGTCTTTGTACTTAGACAAGTTCTCCACTTTGACTATTATGTTTGAGCGATTAGCTTTTATTTCTTTGTCAGTTTGAATAGACATATCCTAGACGATTGTGGCCTGATCGTTGTCTTGTACATTGCTTGGTTCATGCTTATACTACCTGCTGTCAGTTTTGATGTTGTAATGTTGGCATATTGGCCATTGGATATAACTGTTTACTTTGTCGTATCTGTGTACATATTCAGACTCGGCAAAGACGGGGCAGCCTGAGATTATGTGGTCAGCTGTCTCATTGTACTGGTTGCACATTCTGTATTTGGTTTTGAGGCCTGTTTTTTATTATTTCGTTTTTATAATTGTTTGTAGTCAGGCATTGGTCTTGTGCAGCGAAAATCAGTCCTTACGTTTCGGCTTTTAGTCCAGAAGTTTTGAGCCACTGTTAGCTTTTACTTAAGCTCACTTCCAACTCTATCAAGCCTTGCAAGGTACTGGCCATGAATTGATTGATTTTTCACTCCATTTCTTCTTCAGTGTCTTTTGTAATTCAGTTTTCATGTTGTTGGTTTTCTTTCTCTCTGACTATTTCTTCTGTTTTCATCTGAGATCTGTGTGTCAGTGTAGTTTGATTCTGTTTTGTATTTTGCCACCTCCTTGTTTATAGACAAAAGCGTTTTCTTTTTCTCATATTGCTCTATTAGATGCAGTAGTCTTCCCCTCTGTTTCTAAGTACTTTGCTAGTCCAACTATTGTTATTTTATAGTAGTTTTCTATGTGTATCAATCCACGGCCTCCTGTCTGCGTCTGCTTAGGAGTGGTGACTTCGGTACGTTGTTAGTAGTTTTCTGGTTTTTCTATCTAGGTTTCTCAATTCTCTGATCTTTCAGTTTATTATATTAAAGCTGTAATTTATGACTGGTATGGCTAGCATGTTATCCCTATTATCTTAATTTTAGCCTTAAGTTCAGTGTTTGATATTAGTCTAACTCTTCTGTAACACTCTCTCCTAATTTTTTCTTTCATTTCTGTTTGTTGTATTTTAGCTGTTTCTTCTATTCCTAGATATATCTATGAGCGATTGTGGTTTAATTCTCTAATTTCTGTGTCCATGTCGGGTGCAGTGTTTTCAGTGCTGTATAATTTGCCTCTTCTCGGTGTGACTGACACATTTGTCCAGCCCCATACTCATTCTGATGTCATTGCTGAAAGTTTTGATAAGGTTTCTCTGTTCCATGATGCTTTTAGCGTAAGGTTTTAAGTCATCCATGTACAGGAGATGGTTTATATTCTGTACGTAGCCCCTATAACCCACGGTGGTTTCGTTTAACAAGTTTGTTAGCTGAGTCAAAGAAAGATAGAAAAGCAGGATGACAGTGAGTCTCCCTGGAAAATCCCTCTTCTTATGGGTATAAGGGTAGGTTTTAATAACTTGTGAGTCATTTTTTAATATTATACTGGTTTTCCAGTTTGCCATTGCAATTTTGATATATTTTAGTAGTGGGCGGGGGCTACCTTATTTGTGTGAAGAGATTCCAATATCCATGAGTGTGGAACACTTTCAAATACTTTCAAATAATCAATCGAAGTCATGTTCAAGTTTGTTTTTCTCCTCTTACAGTCCTCTATAATTGCTCGGTTTACCAGAAGTTGCTCGGTTTACCAGAAGTTGCTCCTTAGCAGAATATTTGCTGTAGCCCATCTTTTATACCAAGACAAAACAATGCACATGATATCACTTCCAATCAGTTAAGATCAAAAAGCATATCATTATTATTATTATTATTATTATTATTATTATTATTATTATTATTATTATTATTATTATTATTATTATCATTATTATTATTATTATTATTATTATTATTATTATCATTATTATTATTATTATTATTATTATTATTATTATTATCATTATTATTATTATTATTATTATCATTATCATTATTATTATTATTATTATTATTATTATTATTATTATTATTATTTTATTGTTGTTGTTGTCGTTGTTGTCGTCGTCGTCTTCGTTGTTGTCGACGTCGTTGTTGCTGTTATCCATTGATGAAAAGAGTGGAGACAGTGACTTCGAAGTTTTAGCCTGCCCTCCTTCGTCGGACGAATTCATAGTCACCGTTCATCTTGCGAAAGTACAATAAATATATACTCTAAAAAAAAGGTACTGAGTAATTTCTCAGTAAAATTGTTTTTGATATAACTCTGCTTAAAACATATTGTTATGTACATATATACACATACACATAGAGTAAAAAAATCCCCTTTGGTCATGAATGACCATGGGGTTGCACCTAGAATGTTACCCTCCAAAGCACAATTGCAGGCAAGGTTGTTTTTGTGGAATGCTAGCAGCTGCCCATGCATACCAGCCTCCCCTCTCCATGCCACCAATGTTATCCAAGGGAAAGGCAAAGGCCAGATACATCTTGGCACCAGTGATACCATAACTCATTTCTACAGCTGATTGAACTGGAGCAACATGAAATAAAGTGTTTTGCTCAAGAACACAACATACAGCCCAGTCCGGGAATCGAACTCACTATCTCATGATCATAAGCCCAACACTCTAACCACTGAGCCGTGCGTCTTCACACATACATACATACATACATACATACATACATACATACATACATACGTACGTACATACATAAATACATATGCCAGTGTTCTAGAATATACTTGTGTATATAAATTCATATGCACGAATCATTTTCTTTCCCCTTACATTTTTTGACTAGTCCAAGAAGGAGCCATATTTCAACCTGTCAACGACAGCCTTTAAGTAAAATGATAACTATTTCGTTGATTATTCTGAAATTAAGGCCGAATATGTTTTAATCTCCAACAAAATGTGTCAGCGATCATCAGTCAACTATGGCTAATACCTAAATATAATGGCTATTGAATGTCTATAGAATCAACCTCAAAATATTTTAAGTATCACTTATTTACTACTGCAGTTTGGTAAATGTCAGAAATTCTCCCGTTTATGTTTTCTCCATCATTAATCTTTCTTATTTTGTTGTTTTTATCATTTCGTACTGTGAAGGAAAAGGTTAACCCCACGCTGATTTCAGTCTGCATCCTGGTTTCAGTTTCGGTTGCCATTTTATATATATATATATATACATATATATATAGCAATTTAACTTCACTTGTTTCGTTTGAGAAAGCCATGAACATTATTTAATCCCGTTTCTTACTGTTTTATATTCATAAATTTATGCCCAAGGAAGTGTAAGTTACTGAAGACATAAGAAAAATGTAGATCATCAACACATTTTTTAGCGTGCTTATGTCGAGGTAGATTGAGGTTGATGTATACACACACACACACACACACATATTTTGATATATTTGTATATATATATATATATATATATATAT
>NC_068983.1:83308866-83310961 GCF_001194135.2 Octopus bimaculoides
TATATATATATATATATATATATATATATATATCGACTTATTCTCTAAAATATATTAACGCTTCACTATGAACTATTAGATACCGTTAGTTACAGATTTTCGAATCATTACGTTCATTATATATAGCTGCAGAACTGTCTTGTATCGTCACCTTCTGAACTTACTTGAGAGTTACGTTAATAGTAGATTGGGCTGTGGAATAATCAGCCATTTTGCACGTTAGTTCAGTGGGTAAGTTGTTCTGTTGACCGAACAACTGGACGTGCATACGTCGAGACCGAAGGGAGTGTCCATCAATATGCCTCAGTGTGTGTGTGCGTGAGCGCATGCATGCGACTGTAAATGATTATGTCTGTGTCTATCAATATGCCTCAGTGTGTTTGTGTGTATGTGCGTATGATATTATTATTTTAAAATTTCACTACTGTCAGGTATTACGGTGTGCAATTGGCGGTGATGTTGTTTAAAGTCAGTTACCTTTTAGACGAGAAAATATATTTAACTCTATCATTCATGTCGAATGGCAGAGTTTAATGGTAGAGTTGGTTTGAATATATCTCAATATATGTGAAGAATTTTAACGTAGGTGCAAAATTAACACTTGAATACCAAAGGTAGAGCAAAATACTATTTGTATTAAAGCCGAACAAAAAAAGCGAAAAAGCTTCAGTTTCTTCGACTCAGACACAGACAGACAGACAGCTAGATAGATAGATAGAGAGATAGATAGATGCATTTCTTATGCAAATATATGTATGAGTGTAAATGAGTGTGTATATATACTTTATATGCATGTATGCATGCATGTTTCTATATATGTATCTATACATGTAAAGAACCATACACTCACAGAGATATAAGAAAGAGAGATACAGAGAGAGACGGAGAGAGGGAGAGGGAGAGAGAGAGAGAGGGAGAGAGAGAGAGGGAGAGAGAGAATAGGGAGAGAATGCGTGACAGGGATGTATGTCTTTGTATACTCTAATCCCTCGCCATATTGCAGTTCACCTATCGCGAGAGGTTTTTGGAACGTAACATCCGCGATAGTCGAGGGATTACTGTATATGCACGTGTATGTGCACGCGTAAATGTGAATATGTATAATATATATATATATATATATATATATATATATATATATGCACACATATACATATGCATACACGAATCTATGTGTGTATATGATTATATGATGTTATGCTTGATGCCACCAGAGTAAAATTTATTAATCTTCTCTTGTAATATATGCTGGCAAGATGCCATTTCTTTACTGGAATATAGACAATAATTTCTAATGCCTGTGAAGACGCTGTTGTTTATCAGGGTGGTCATATGGTATAATTGTTAGTCAAATAGTTATAGTCTACATGGAGTTCACTAAATGAAAGACCGCTGTTTTACTAGCCAAGCTAAGTTACTTCACAGTTTGCAGGCTTATTTACGTATTTTTCAATAGGAACGTCTGAACGAGTTTCTGTATGCGCGCCGAACGCAGCATATATGTATACGTGTATCTTGCAGTAAGTGCGCGAGCGTGTGTGTTTGTCTGTGTGTATACTTGTGTGTGCAGAGGAAAAAACATCTCAACACAATATTGGTTAATGGACTTTCCAGTCATGCATTTAAAGCAGACATGCATTAACAAATAAAGTTAAAAGAAAGAAAACAGAGGGAAAAAATACAAATCTGTTCCCTCTGTGAGTATCCTACTTAATAAGTTTTGTTATCATACATACTCACAAACACACCTACATTGATACACACTCTGGCACTTATACACACACACATACACACACGTACGAATGTACACACATCCCTACCTCTCGTTCTCACTGTATTTCGCTCTCTTTCTCTCTCTCTCTCTCTCTCTCTCTCTCTCTCACTCGGTCACTCGCTCACTCTTTCTTATCTGGGCGTGTTTGTATTCAAATACTCACGCGCTCGCGCGCACACACGTATATATGCACACACACACACATACACACACGCACATATATAAATGCGCGTTTGTATATATATATAGAGAATTAACATTGCTTGTTTTCACCTTTTCAATATATATATATATATATATATATATATATATATATATATA
>NC_068983.1:83312029-83313014 GCF_001194135.2 Octopus bimaculoides
TATATATATATATATATATATATATATATATATATATCATAAGTTGATTCTTTCCATTTATCTTCCAGTATCTATGACTTCGTGCAATAGCTCCAGATATTTCGTCGATCACTTAGTTGAAAATGTTCCCGCTAAAACTAATTTCTGTGTTTTTTTAACCGAATATGTCCACGCACATATACATATATACATTGATATATATTTATTATATTTTATTATACTAGATTATATCAAATTATATTGATTTCAAATTTTGGCACAAGGTCAGCAATTTCAAGGAGAGGGAGAGAGTTGATCACAACGGGTGTTGAGTTCGGTTTGATATCCTGTAATTTAGCATTTTTATTCTTTGATCATATTGAATAAATTTGTATAAATCCATATATATATGTCAGGCTGTGTGCGTGTATTTGTGCGTATACGTGTGTGTATATATAAACCCACACAGTAACCCACTCAGACACACACACGCATCTGAGTATTAGCATCTGTACACACATCTGTATACACATCCTTACGCAAACGAACGTTTTAGCATATATATATATATATACATATATCCTTGCACACAAACACACAAAAAATACACATGAATACATTAACGCACACTCAATATATTCTTAAACTAGCAGAAATACCCGGCGTTGCCCGGGTTAAAGAGAGTAATGAAATCTAAAAACGCCGTCTAGACTACGCATCATCTTTATATATAGAGATGTATATACACACACGCACCCAAACACACGTATATATATGTATATCAATATAAATATATGAAAGTCAATGAAGTTTCGTAAAAGAAGGTGATCATGTACATACTTTCTTGCTGTTGTGATTATAACACCTCATTGTAAACTATGTTCCTTGTTTTCCCTTGTGGAGCATATACAAATAGTTTTTTTGTTGCTGCCCACTCTTGAGCAGCCAACATACAGTTGTCCATGTGAGAAGCAGGGCTCTTCCAAGAGAAGACCAGCTACAGACA
>NC_068983.1:83314023-83315712 GCF_001194135.2 Octopus bimaculoides
ATATATATATATATATATATATATATATATATATATATATATATATATACCTTGGTGCATACATATGTATACATACGTATAAACACCCACATCATTCTAGTATTATATAAAGTAATGTGGAGGCGCAATGGCCCAGTGGTTAGGGCAGCGGACTCGCGGCCATAGGATCGCGGTCTCGATTCCCAGACCGGGCGTTGTGAGTGTTTATTGAGCGAAAACACCTAAAGCTCCACGAAGCTCCGGGAGGGGTTGGTGACGAGCCCTGCTGTACTCTTTCACCACAACTTTCTCTCACTCTTTCTTCCTATTTCTGTTGTACCTGTATGTCAAAGGGCCAGCCTTGTCACACTCTGTGTCACTGAATATCCCCGAGAACTACGTTAAGGGTACACGTGTCTGTGGACTGCTCAGCCACTTACACGTTAATATCACGCGCAGGCTGTTCCGTTGATCGGATCAACTGGAACCCTCGTCGTCGTAAGCGATGGAGTGCCAACAATATATAAAGTAATAAAAGCGGGGAACTGGCTAATCGTTAACTCGCTAGACAAAATACTAAGCGGCATTTCGTCTATCTTTACATTCCGAGTTCAAATGCCGCTGGGATGGACTTCGTCTTTCATAATTTCGGGATCGATAAAATAAGTATCAATTACAATCGACTCGTATCCTCCCGCAAAATTTCAAGTCTTATTATGCTTGTAGCAGAAATAATTATTTACAGTAGTAAAATGGCGGTCCAGATTTAGATCTTATATTCTAGTTCAAATACCACCATTGTTGTCTTTGCTAATCACCTCTACAGAGCCAACAAAATAAAAATAGTATCTATCACGAACTGGTATCAGTTGAGTCGGCTGCACCCTCGACGTTAAACTTTGGTGATCTTAGTGGTAGGTCTACAGCTCTTAACTGGTGTAAGGGAACACATGATTTTTCTAAGACTTGAAATTCAGGGAAGGATTAAGTGAATTAGAAAATTGGAGACACAGAGATTTCTTAAAATTTGATACTCTGAGAAAGATTAAGATGATTAGAAAAATATCCTTCTAATAAGAATTTTTGTGAAAAACGATTGGAGAGGGATAGAAGGAAATGGAAAGGATATTGTTGTTTAGTGATTGATCATCTCTGATTGAGTGTGATAAAAAGTATTCCAGCCATGACCTCTTCGCTTTCTTTCTTTGTTCAGGATACCCAAAACCAGATTATGCAATATGTCTCTTTAGGATATGTAGAGAGTGGTCACTGACTTTTGCTGCTACTTTCGGCAGATCGAGTGATCACGTACAAGTTCACGAGATTATCCATATTACGTTTCATCTGAATTGCGTAAAAAAAAAACCCTCTGTAGTGGATTAACACTGACACTGGGATTGCTGTTTACTCGCCTTGTCCACTTTCATTTTTTTTTAAATCAGAAAAGTGCAAATTTTCAAACTTACAAATAAATATCACGAACCCTACGGCTTTCTTCAGTAATATGTCCCTAAGCAAAATTTAAGCAACCTTACTGCTATGTTGTGGCCTAGAACTTGAAAATTTCAAACATATAAACAAACATACATACAGGCATACATACAGACAGTCAGGCAGACATATGTACATACATATATATATACATTCGCCCGTACACGCATGCATAGACACGTATATATATATATAAGTATGTTTGTATGTATGTTATAT
>NC_068983.1:83315762-83321802 GCF_001194135.2 Octopus bimaculoides
ATATATATATATATAACATACATACAAACATACTTATACTATTTGGAGATGTGTATAGAAAGAAGAGCATACAGAAAATAACTAAACCATGTTGTCGTCCTAAATTAGTCAAATACTGATCAGATGCACTGTGATAGAGTGACCTGACAGAAAACTCCTATGGTTGAGTAGAGTCATGATCAAAAGGCATGCTAGCTGTGAACACCCATTCTTATTTTTAGAAGTAGCGTATCCTTGGTAACATTATCCATTTAAAGATGATAGGGTGATCTTTGAGGAAGATTGGGGTGTTATTTCTAGCAGGTAGTGTAATCGCATAGAGGCTCCAACATTGGCTCTTCTTCACATGTACCTAAAGTAATATTAGTAATAGCTTTTATAAAATAAATTTCCAGCACTAGGGCCTCTAGACAGGAAATGTTACTATGAAGGATTTGTACCACAGGCAATGTGTAAAGATTTCACTGATATCAAAAGCAATAATATTGGTTTCGCCTCAATGAAACCAATTATGCGCAATATTAAAAAAATAAGCGCTCTTTTGCATCTGTTTAAAAAGTAATCCTCAAGTACATTTATTTCAAAAAGCAGCATTCTAGTCGATCTATGAAAAAGTAGGACTTAAGTTGGTCTAGGTAATATGAATGCCTCAAGTAATTCAATTAATATAACGATACTGAAGGGAATCTACAAAAATACTAGAATTCAAGTTAGTCTGTTGAAAGGGCTCAAGTAGTTGATTTCAAAATATAGTCGTTTAGTGGATCTATTAAAAAGGAGCGCTCAAATAAGTTTACTATAAAAGCAAAGTTCAAGTGAATCTATTTCTTTAGAAGCTGTTATCACGTATGGATTCAAAATAATAGAGCTAGTAGTTGATTATGACTCGTTCCATTAGAAGTGTTGGAAGTGAAATAAATACAATTAGTAGTGAGCAGGAAGCTCAGAGAGATTGTTCTTCCTAGCATCAAATACACTGTCATTTGTTTCCACGCTCGCAAAGTGAGACAGGTTAAAGAGTTGGCAAGGAGCCAACACAGAACAACACTGCTTGAGAACTGTTGTGAGAGCATGGTCAGATTTGACCGCACATAAAAAATACACATGTTCGTACGGCAGGTGGAGCTAGATTGTTACATTTTCTTGTTATTGTTGTGGTTGTTGTTGTTGTTCTTCTTCTTCTCTTCTTTTTTTTCTTTTTCTTCTTTTTCTTCTTTTTCTTCTTCTTTTTCTTCTTTTTCTTCTTCTTCTTCTCTTCTTCTCCTTCTTCTTTTTTTTTCTTCTTCTTTTTCTTGCTGCTGCAGCTGTTTTTAGCTTAGCTTCATGTCAGCCATGATCAAGCAGGTCTATGATCAAAGACGTTCCAGATGTGACCATCTTGGCTTTAACATACATGCACGAAACTCAGGAACATTTGCTGTTTTTGCTTTTATTGCAGGTCAGCCACGATAAAGCAAACCGAAGGATCAAGGGCATTCCAGTCGTGATCATCATGCCTTTTCTTATGCACGAGAAACTAGGACCATTTTCAATGTGTCTTCTAAAGCAGTAGAGCGACAGAAAAATTTGTCGGTGGGACGAAGCATCCCATCAATGATGACTCGTCAATCAAGGTTTCACCTTGATCCATCGCCTCGTGTATCGGTGTCCATTTAGATCAAAACTAGTCTTATACCCACTTTTTACTTTATAAGGATAAATTCAATGAAATCAAATTCGCGTCACTGATAGACGCCAATGATGATAATATTTTGAATGAGATTTAACTGCTATTTTTTGTAGATAGAACCACCGTATTGCAAACATTTCTAAAACACTCCTTTAAAGCAGAGGTGGGGAAACGCCCACCCGCGGGCGCAATTGCGCAGGCTGGTATGCTCGAACGTACAAAATATAGTAAATTGTTCAATTATAAAATTTATACAATATTCTGATGCTTATTTGCGATATAGGTCGCGTTTCCACTACGGCTTAAAACTGTTAGACTTGAACAGAAAATCGTCCGGTAATTGCCATTTGAATGGAAATTTTGTTTTCACCATAGAACACATATTGCTAGGTTTGTACCACTCCCTTGAGACTCAACTACATTCTAGCTGAAGGATATAGAATACCTCAATGAGTAATATAAACGTCCTAAATTCAGTTGCAAAGATGTTATGCGTTAATTTAATCTGTTAAACTTTATTAAACTTTATTAAAATATATCGAATTATTCCTTACATGATTTACACAGATATAAGAGTTAGAACTCGTGATCCGCCCACGGACCTTTTGCTTTCAAAATTTTTGCCCGCCGCAGTAAAAAGTTTCCCCTCCCCTACATTAGAGATTTCTGAAATAAATAAATGTTCACAATGACATGCGCATATGGCATGCACATATACATAAAGAATAAACCCCGCACACTTTATACCTACATTTACAACTACATATACGCAGATATTAATTCATTCACATACTTACAAATCCTTGGAATTATTCTGACTCAAAGAAAAACTTTCGTCACTAAGTAAATGTAGAATGTTGAAGTGTTTAATAAGTTTTAATATAGTTAAATATCGTTGTTGTTGACACTCCGTCGCTTACGACGTCGAGGGTCCCAGTTGATCCGATCAACGGAACAGCCTGCTCGTGAAATTAACGTGCAAGTGGCTGAGCACTCCACAGACACGTTTACCCTTAGCGTAGTTCTCGGGGATATTCAGCGTGACACAGTGTGACAAGGCTGACCCTTTGAATTACAGGCACAACAGAAACAAGAAGTAAGAGTGAGAGAAAGTTGTGGTGGGAGAGTACAGCAGTGTTCGCCACCATCCCCTGCCGGAGCCTCGTGGAACTTTAGATGTTTTCGCTCAATAAACACTCACAACGCCCGGTCTGGGAATCGAAACCGCGATCCTATGACCGCCACTCCGCTGCCCTAACCATTGGGCCATTGCACCTCCACTATAGTTAAATATCAACCACATAAAAAAGACAAATTATACGATATGAGAAAGACAACATTAACTTAGTTTTTTGATTTGATTTTAATCATTAAAGGTGGTGAGCTGACAGAATCATTAGCACGCAGGTCAAAATGGTAACTGGCATTTTGTCCGTCAGTACGTTCTGAGTTCAAACTTCGCTGACGTTGACTTTGCCGTTCATCCAACCTTTCGATAAAATAAGTGCCAGTTGAGCAATGAAATCAATAAATTCAGCTTACCCCCTCCCAGAACTTGTTATCGTTGCACCAAAGTTTAAGATCAATATTTTTAAAAAATCATTTTAGCAAAGTAGTTAAGACAATTCTGGTTACGCTTCGGTTTTATTAGACTTCCTCAATGTGGCATAGCCTTCACCGTACATTGTCAAGTAGTGAGAAGAAAATAACTAAGTAGATACATAATACGCTACACTAGTTGGTATGAAAAATTAGCTGTTAAATCTCATCCAAATTATAATCAACAATGGAACTTATCACTCATTCCATTGAATTTATTCATGTAAATCTAAGTGGCATTATAAACCTTTTCTTTACCTAAAAGAACGCTGACAACGAGGTCATGAGATCGGAGTGGAGATCTAATTTAAGAGATTTCGCTGTTAAAAATAAATAACTTACGAATGAATGCGTGAAGAAGTTATGACTTGACTTTCGTGCAGATAATATTGGGTTAATAAAAATAATGAAGATGAATAAAAGTAAATACAAATAGGTGATGGTGTAGTTTATAAAATAATTATTATTATAGTAAAAGAAATCGATATTAATAATGGTAGGTAATGTTAATAATGATGAATTGTTATAAAGCTGGATATTAATTACAATGTTAGATAATAACAGTAAATGATAACTGCTTTTGTTAATTAATCAGTGGAGAATTGGAAGCAGTCTCAACCTCTGTAAACTTTACTTCTTTCTGTTGTGCTGTAAATAAGATATGAGCTGTGTTGCTGTGGTTTAGTCCCAGATCAGCTCTGTTTTTATTTAGCAGATTTTGGTCAAAGGCATTCTAGTTGTTACCAACTCGTCTTATTTTCAGGTACATATATAGAACTATATTTTTACACGTTTACTTCATTTGGTACAGAGCATGGCATGATTTGTGGGGGATTTGCCTGCCATCCCTAGGGGACTGAATGATTACCTAGATGCTTCCACATTGCTGTAATGTTTCTTAATTATTTTTTTTCCTGGTGTAGATATAAAACCTGAAATTTGCGATGACTCCAGCGCTTGACTGGTATTTTATTCTGTCGAATCCCAAGAGAAGAAAGCCAGAGTTAACTTCGGAGGAGTTTGAGCTCATAATGTAAAGAACCGGACGAATTGTTACACAATATTTTTTCCGATGCTCTAACATTACTGCCAGCTCACTACCAAGGAAGTAGTCAGATGATCTAGTGATAGATTTGACAACACTGAATATTTAGAGGCAGCGTTGGAAGGTAAGGATTGACGATTCAGTATGTCTATCACACATACGAGGAAATGAGAACAGAATTTGACGAATGCAGTTCAGAATTTCGAGATGTAGGGCAAAGTAGTGACAACACTGAGTCATTTACATTGATACAATTTTCAGAACATCAAGTAATCCCAAAACATCAAGTAATGTTGGATAACTTTAACAAGTCTTCAAAATACCTTATGTTCGGTATGGTTTTCGGATTTTTCGTTTCTTTTTTTCGATCAGATCAGTTATCCAAATAAAATTCTCCCCCTTTTCTCCGACTTGTCTGGCTAAATAAAGTCTAACTGCAATATACCTTAAATTGTAGTAGTGCTACGTTAATTGAATTTGTATACTTAACTCAGTAAATTGTTACTTTGTCTGATTCGACGATGTGTATTTTGGTTCTATGGTCAACTTGATGTTATAGTGTAAGTGGTTGAATATATCGTGTACACTATTGCCCTTTTGGTAATCCCGTGCGTGAATCACACGCACAGTTTTTTTTTTTCTGATCGGCTTCCATACATGTTACCATTTGAACAATTTCATTCACAAGGTTTAAACAGAAAAGATGCGATATTAGAATAGGCATTTAAAGAAGGTAACGCGCAAAAGGTTAGAAGCTATGCAACACGCAGTATTTAACCATTTGGCTAAGTATGCACCGATACAACTATAATCATTTAACATTATCATTAAGATATCAAAAGAAAGCATACATATTACAAATCCTATTTCTCTATATGACAAAGTTTTACACAGGAGCAACATACAATGTTGCGAGTTCCATACGTTTTCCAAGATTATTAAAGACAAAACTTAAATGGCTTTAACTCAAAACCACGTCATGCAGGTGTATCGCTTAAATTTTGTCTCCTGTTAACAATGCTCACTACAATTACATGTTATTAACTGATTACCGGTAAGTTCACCGCCATCAATTGATCGCAAGAGAGTTCGCCGCCGTCAGTTCACCATGAAGAAAGTTCACCGTAAGGCAAGTTCACCAGGAGGAAATATGTCCATTGTATCTCACCATTAATAGTTAAAAACTATTTTATTGAAAAACAAAACGGTGAACTGATGATGGTGAACTTTCCCTGCGGTGAATTGATGAAGGTGAACTTACCGGACTGTTATTAACTATTGCATATCCTTAAAGTGATCGCTAACGCTAAATGAAGGCTAATTAAAGTGATGGTTCTGAATCTTGTGATTACAATACGGCATGAAAATAATGTACGAGACATGAAATAATATTTTTAATTCATAGTCTTATTAATAAAATTCTAATTAAAATAAAATTTACATTTAGATAAAATAGTATGACACTGAAACTAAGCTTGACTTCGTGATTAAGAAGCTCGCTTTGAAATCACATGATTTCGGGTTCAGTTTCACTGCGCGGTACTTTGGGAAAGTGTCTTCTATAGCTCCGGCGCAATCAATGCCTTGAGAGAATTTGATAGACGGAAACTGTGAGGAAGCCCGTCTTATACATATATACATACACACACATACACTTATACACATATATGCGCACGTGTGTGTATGTGTGTGTGCCTCTGTGTGTGTGTGTGTGTGTGTGTGTGTGT
>NC_068983.1:83321812-83329483 GCF_001194135.2 Octopus bimaculoides
TGTGTGTGTGTGTGTGTGTGTGTGTGTGTGTGTGTGTGTGTGTAAGTACGTGTATGTGCGTGTGTGTATTTGTGTCTGTTACTCAGACCCACCTCTCAACAGTTGGTATTAGTATGTTTACGTACTGGTAACCTAGCGGTTCAGCCTAAGAGATGATAGAACAAAACTTAAATATTAGTACACAACAGGTTTGGAGACGAGTCACAGAGTTACATACTACAGCTCTGTTGTAAACTTTCACGCTGAATCTCAGATCTAAGAATATCTTTCTCTTTTTATCTTGCCACTCCCAGAAGCCATTAAAAATGTCACGAGGCCTGCTTTTGTTCCTAGAATTAAGAATCATACCCTATCATCACAAGAAGAGAAGTACGCATTGAATAATATAGTCCTCAATACACTTATGTCTGCGATAAAATTTGGCATGATTAAAGAACGGAAAGAGTGTCGTATTTGTGAATATGTAAAATAAAGACTGCGCAATCCATATAAGACTTAAAATGATTCAAAGGCGAATGTTTTTGTGAGAACCCCTGGTGTAATCTTTTTAAGAAATAGCTTTCAAGGTTTACAGAGCTTAGGGCCTACATACTGCACTGCCTTTCATCACAAGTCTGCTTGATCAGGGATGTCATTGATTGAACAACAATTTGAATAATCCTGAAAGTGTTGTGTTTTCCCTACCCATCCTTACTCATGCAACTTTATACTAATAATTTCTTCTCCGTTACTTCCAACCATAATCACTCCTTTGATGATAACTCATCCTCGTTCTTCAATTCATCTAGATCTTTCCAACATCATTTACTACTAAAGCTTAACTGCTACCAATTAATATACATACTTTTCACTAGTGAAGACCTCCCACACATTCGGTAATGAGATTCATGGGGCGGGGCACCTTGGAAACATCTATAAAAACAAAGAAACCATGTTCGTCTCTAGAAAACAGTTTTCTACACGTCGTTTAAAAACATTACTTATTTCACGATTAACAAAATAAATAAATAATTAAATAAACTAATTACATGCCAGGATTAATAATCTGTACAGACTTCTAAATAGAAATAACCTGAAACTATCATCTCAGCGTTTTGCATCCCCTGTGGTTAATTATCACAGTAATGAAACCAGTATTGACAACGTGACTGCTGCTGCCCACGCCAGAATAATCCCTAGAGTATCTTTGCTAACACTCTTCTAACCATACCTGTTGGCGAGCCAAAGAGAGAGTTTGTGTAGTCAACAAATTTATGTTAAAATAGTAGCCACATTTTCCGCAAACCACTACAGTGTTTGTAAAGAAAGAAAGAAAGAAAGAAAGAAAGAAAGAAAGAAAGAAAGAAAGAAAGAAAGAGGAAGGCAGGAAGGATGGCAGGAAGGAAGGAAGGAAGGAAGGAAAACCTATTGGATAATGAAGTTTCCTATACACTATGTTTGAAGAAAAGACGATATGGTGACGAATGGAAAACGTTTTATCATAAGGTCTATCAAACGAAACGAAATGCCAAAAGAGATTTAATAGTATCTGCCAAACCATTGCATTTTTCATACACCTGCGCATTATAAATAAATAAAAACAGCCCATTAGAAGACAACAGAAAGCATATAATTTCTGTTTCAAACTTTACAAAAATCATAACACTGAGTTGTAAATATGTATGTATGTATGTATGTATGTATGTACACGAGGCTGCAATACAAGCAAAAGCAGGTAGGTAGAGAATTAGAGTGTTCTACCTCGATCCAGGTAGTGATCTCTCACCCGTATGTAGTCAATAAGCCGAAATGCTTTTCCTCTTTTGTCTTTTAGTTTAAATTATACCTTTCTCTAAACTGTGTGCTTTATACATTATATGTAAACCTATCAATAATTTGCATGCTTCTTTAAATTTTCATCTTCTGTCCACATTACATGCAGATCTTTCACCATTGCCTTAACCTAGATGTAAACTGTCCGTTCAACGCCACACGAATTTGTAACTCACCTCACATTCAGTGTACAAGGTATTTTATCGTCTCCTCGATGTTTCTCTGAGTATTCTCCAAGGATCAATAAAATATAATGCGAGTCAACAACTAGGTTTGATTTAATCGATTACCCTTACCCTCAAATATCCTTATCATTGCGCTTGAAGTCATCTTTGCCTTTCATTTTTACAGGGTGGGGAAAATAAAGCACCAGCAGAATGGTTGTAGCCACAACAGTAACAGCAAAAGCATTTGTAACACTAAAATCAGCAGTCGCCATAACAACAGAAATAACAACAGAAACAACAGCAGCATAAACAGCAAAGGAAACACGACACTCAAGAGCAACCACATCACCAAGAATAACAGCAACTGAAAGCAGCCAACTAGTAACACAAACAAAGCACAAATACAATTACTCCGAAAACATGCCCCTCCAAGTTATAACAATCATCCAAACTACTGAAAACATATACAATGCCTTAAATAAAATACCCCAACGGTGTAGGAGACTTCAGAGAAAATATCACTTATAGTCTTTAGTAAGAATTTGCTTTTGGAAACACCTATATCCCGCTGGAGAAATGAAATACCTGTGTCTCCATACGAATAATGTAATTGATCCTTTCTCACCTTCCTTCTGTTGAACATGGCCTTACTAAAAATAAACAGTATAAATCTACGTAGCCTCGAGTCACCTTGAAACAGAGCCACCTGCTAAATTATCTCAGGTCACTAGATATAGGTATGGTGATCGTCAACAGAACGAAAGTTTCCGATTCACATGCCATCATTGCCATTTTGGATGTATTAGAGATCAACTTATCTCCAAATCGACCGGGATTAGGAGGCTGTCTCACGATATGGACCATCCTCCTGGATCCAGAAGTTCAGTTCATGCTCATGAACAAGAACAGTAGTGAAGTGGGTGCCTTCAGACATTGAATATATATACGCTCCGACAAGGGGGGAAGCGAAATTTTTTCCCCACGAGTGTTCCGGACCCTAGTTATGAACTCATTTGCATACAACCAATTAACTATAGAGCTCAACTATCAAACTAATTTATGAGCACATAACAAGTGATGGGCAATAAGATAAGGTCACTTGGGTAAGGAATGACCATGCTTCTTTTCTTTTTTGATAATGCTTGTTGTTCTTGTTCTTGTTTCAACCATGGCTGCCTCTGTGGAGTTATTTGTGTTGTTGTTTATTTTGTAAAACAGCAAGGGGAGAGGGTTGCTAGCACATCACTCTCTACACACATTTTTCCCATCCACATCTTTACCATATGGGGCCCTAACAAAATTCGATAATAGGTATAGATGCAGATCTATCTAATTACAAATCAGGTATAATTTGGCGATCGGTAGAGTTAAAAGACTACTCTTGGTCTTGAGTTTATTTGGTAGAATGTGTTTGCTAACTTGAAAAGATCAAGCTGAGCTCTGATTGACTGTATGCAAATGAGTTCAATGCTGGGGTCCGGAACTCTCATGGGGAAAAAACAATTTCGCGGGCGGGGCAGTCAGATTTCTTCAAACATCTGGAAGGTTTCCTTTGAATGTCCCACTCTTTAGTGCTGGTGGGCGACTGGAACGCCATCTGGGATGCCCGCATAGATTGTGTAGGGCTAGGCGAGAGGAGACGGGTGCAGAATCCTGCAAACTTCCACGATACCTGCTGAGTAGAGGACTGGGAATGACATGGCTGATGAAGCGCAGATATGCACTGAGGCTGAGACATCTCCAGCGTTTCCTTGACAGTGAGCAAGGGTAGTTACCGTTTCATAGACTCGTCGACTGCATTCCTATGGAAGGGAAGGACAGGCACTCTTTATCTGTCTAGTAGTTTAGTGAAAGGCAATGTGTGGTGGACCAGAATGAAAGGACTGAAGACAGACACCCCCTCTTTTGCCAAGCCTTCATCAACTTTTTCCACTTCTGAGGAGTTCAGCAGCAACTGCCGGTAAAACAGTGAAGCATCACAGTACATTGGCAAAACCCGACGCCTAGAACCAGCAACACATATTCAGGTAAACAGAGATATTGGCAGATATAGATCATATGATGAGGGCAAGTTAGTAAGAGAACGTGGAAGCCCTCTTCAAAGTCGAGGCCCTCGTGCTAATGTATTCTTTGGTTCCAACAGATGATAAAGAACTCACCTTCTAGGGAGAGGAACATGTCACGTTAAGATGGAGAGAATGTTAGTTGGGTTGGACATCTGGTGGCTATTGGCAGTAACGCTCTCCTCGGCGTAAGACGAACGGAAAGGGAATTTTGGATTTGGGACCAGATCAAACTGGAGGACGCGAAAAAATCCCAAGCCTTTTTTATTTGCGTCTTGCTGTTTAAGGTACAAGGCAAAGATGTCAGTTGTGTCATGTTGAAAGCTACTTAAGAATTTCTGTTCTTGTCTACAGCAGACTCCACAGCCCGACCACAATAGCAGTGTACAGCAGTAACAGCAGTAACGAAGAGAGTAACTTCAAAGGCAGCTGTATCATCAGTGAATGGAATAACAGTAGCAGCAACGTGAATAACTGTAACTTCATGTGTAACTATATCACTACCAATACCAACAGCTACAGCTGACCAGACACACACGAAAACGTCTTCACCCTTACCGCATAGGATGTTTCCAACGTAGAAATCGCGTCTTATAACAATGAAGGGACAACCAAGAAGTTAGATGGTTGTAGTTAACAGTGTTCATGGTAAATGGTCACCTATCGCAACTATTCAGTATCAGGCGTTCGGTATACCAAAGGTGCCTCCTTTCTCTCCTTGTGTGCGTGTTGGTTCTTGAGCCAATACTTCAGAAGTTGGAGGTTTCGACTGTTATCCTGCTAAAACTGGGGGGCAGAATATCTGTTTGCATTTGTAATAGTGGTGAACACCAAACACATCGAGTTGAACGTCACTACTCTATGGAAACACGAGACCGTAACAGGAGCAAACAATTAAATAAGAGTCGTAGAGCCTACAGCTCAAGCACATCCATGACATGTAACAGCCTCGTGGAATGCTGGACTGAGGGAAAGGTTAAATTGTTCGTAGTTTGGCTTGGTCAGACCTCCAGGTGGACAAGAACTGGGAAGAGGTGACGTGCAGGGTGGCTAATCTCACACAAAAATGGTTGGCAAGAATCTATTTCTGAAGAGTCGGGCAGAGGTGGTGAATACCTATATTGCCTCCATCATCTACTCTCCCCTAACCGTCGTATTTTGCCCCGCATTATGGATAACCAGAATGGAGTGCTTGCTTTTCCGTGTTTTTCTTTTTTTTTTTGTGGCGGGGACGTGATCTGCTGGCAAAACATTCTCTTCGCTCTCAACATCCACTACATAGAGGGTTGGGTATTCCTTAGCTAACGATGCATAGACATGCACTCTGAAACCACGACAACTCTAGCGCTTCCTTGACGCTGAGCAAGTGAGTTGCCGTTTGCTACACGCACTTTTCTGCAGCTCGCGTCTTTGACATAGCTACAGTCCTGGATCAAGCGTAGACCAAGGCTGGGTCCTTGGAACTTTGGGAGCTGTCAGGCACTCACAGCCTTCTACCACTATGGCAATGCAGTCGGTAAGTGGTCTACCATGGAGGTCTATAGAAGATTAGTGATGGCTTAGAGCGACGACACCCTCGGGGAAGCTATAGGTGTCGTTTCTGGAGAAAATTTGGGCCTAGCCCTATGAATAACTTCTAGAAATCCTTCACCTGGCAGTGTTACCGGAGTAGTAAGTGTGTTTACTGTTTTAGAATATTTTCAACAGGCATTGCTGTGTCGAGGTGGGCGCAAAGCTACGAAACTGCCCAGCTAATAC
Source organism: Octopus bimaculoides (assembly GCF_001194135.2). Taxonomy (NCBI): domain Eukaryota; kingdom Metazoa; phylum Mollusca; class Cephalopoda; order Octopoda; family Octopodidae; genus Octopus; species Octopus bimaculoides. The sequence goes on from NC_068983.1 coordinate 83,327,613, forward strand.
TCGTACATTGTACGAATGTTGTTGATTTGTAGAAACATGTCGAACAGCTGTAATCATGTGTAGGACGGATCCGACTATCGCCCGACTCCATTGTAATGGCCACTCTTCCACCTACATTCGTTCGGGAAAGTCAGACAGCTTTCCTTTCTTTGGTGGCCATGGTTGTGGTGCACCTGACTGAAAGAACTAAACACAGAAATTTTCTTTTCCGGTCAAGCCCTTAACTGAAAGTTCCAGTTGGAAAGGAAAATGAGGACAGAGAGGAATGTGTTTCTCCCCAGTAAATTTGTAAAAAGTTGGTTAAATGTAGTGAGAATGGCCCGAGTGAATGAATCTACCATAAGCATGCACTTGTAGTCTGAAATGTACAGTAGTCCTGGTGAGCAGGATGGTTTGGGATCTGTGGGGTTCCTTGGTTGTGTTTCTCTCCTACTGAAGAATTTTTACAATAATCCACTTCTTGTTATTTACAAGGTGGTATAAAAAAAAGTTCCCAGAGTTAAGGGTACACAAATAACTTATGAACCTAAGTTTTAACATCATCTTCAAAATAGTCACCTTGCGTAGTAATACACCGGTCCCAGCGTCCTTACCACTTTTGGAATCCGGCCTGGAAGTTGTTTTCCGTAAGCGAGTTGAGGAGTTCCGTAAGCGAGTTCTGCAATCATCTCTGGATCTCTTCAACGGTTTTAAAACGACGACTTTTAAGCTGCATTTTGATCTTTATGTTGTTTATGTGTTTACATAAATTTATACTGCTCTTCTTTATATAGTCCAAGACGTTATTTACGGTCCTAAAAGTCAATATATAAAGTATTATTAATATTTGCAAACCATTCAAGGCTAATAAAGTAAGTACCAGTTAAGTGTTTTAGGGCTATAAAAAGTATCACGTTCCCAAACATAGGGCACACGTTATGCTAAATTAAGCCAGATATAAAAATCGGTAAACGCTCAGAACAAAAAGGGCTCAAACCTCGCCATCGTCGTTTTGGTCAAACAATTATATATTTACAATATTGAACTAATTATATGAATCAACATTGTAAATGTATTGTTAGTATTAAATATACAATATATTTTTTCTAATTTCAAGTGTGCCCACGAATGTTTATATGTTATAAATGGACGCATTTTATTATAACATTACAATATACATACATACTCAGGCATACATAGATATATATATTTAGGGAGGTGCAAAAGTCGTGGTACTCCGTCAGTTACAACGACGAGGGTTCCAGTTAATCCGATCAAAGGAACAGCCTGCTAATGAAATTAACGTGTAAGTGACTGAGCACTCCACAGCCACGTGTACCCTTAACGTAGTTCTCGGGGACATTCAGTGTGACAAGGCCTTTGAAATATAGAAACAAGAAGAAAGAGTGAGAGAAAGCTGTAGTGAAAGAGTACAGCAAGGTTCGCCACCAACCTCTACCGGAGCCTCATGGTACGTTAGGTGTTTTCCATCAATAAACACTCATAACAACTGGGCTTGGAGCCGAAACCGCGATCCCACGTCCGCGAGTCCGTTACCCTAACCACTGGGTCACTGCACCTCCACGGTGCAAAAGTAGGTATACAATAAGTATCACGTTAATGTTATAATACTTAATTCATTAAAATTATTAGCACATTAAATTAGTTAGCCTCATTTTTGATATTTTCAGTGTCATTAATCATAATACATTTATCATAATTATAGTAATACTTTTATCGTAACTTCTAATCCCTTGATAAAAGTAAATGAGTATTGTACTTGTTTTCTTTTTTCATAACTGCATACCTACTTTTGCACCATCCAGTATATATATATATATATATATATATGTGTGTGTGTGTGTGTGTGTGTGTGTGTGTGTGTGTGTGTG
>NC_068983.1:83329680-83331123 GCF_001194135.2 Octopus bimaculoides
AGTTTTAGGGAAAATAACCAATTTTCAAGAACTCATCGATGAAAATCCACTATCACATATAGAAAAATTAATAATTAAAAGCACAATAAATGAGTATAATATAAAGTAAAGTAAATATCATAAGACAAATATAATAAAAAGATTACACGTGTTTCATAACCAATTTTCAAATAGAAAAGAAATTTAAATCGATTAAAATCAATTGAAATTATCGAAAATAAGTTCTATTCAAAAATATAGCTACTCGTCAGATCGTAAGTAGAACAATAATTAGATATATATCTCAACCAACAATAAGTACCAAATGAATTAATATGAAATACTTATTATATATATATATAAGCATACACATTAATGTGTGTGTATGTGTGTGTATATGTGCTTTGATATATACATATAGGCACACACGGATTACACATATATGTATGCATGGCATATATATATATATATATATATATATATATATGTAATATAGATATCGATATATATATATATATATATATAAAGATAGATAGATAGATAGATAGAAAAGTAGTTAGTTGCATAAATATATTCTTTTCTACGTTAGGCGCAAGACCCGAAATTATTGTGGAGGGAGCCAGTAGATTAGATCGACTTCAGTACACAACTGGTACTTAATGTATCGACCCCGAAAGGATGAAAGACAAAGTCGACGTAGGCGGAATTTGAACTCACAACGTAAAGACAGACGAAATACCGCTAAGCATTACTCTCAGAGTGCTAACGTTTCTTTTCTACTTTAGGCACAAGGCTCGAAATTTTGAGGGTGGGACCCAGTCGATTAGATCAACCCCAGCACGCAAATGGTATTGAATTTATTGACCCCGTAAGGATGAAAAGCAAAGTCGACCACGGCGAAATTTGAACTCAGAACGTAACAGCAGGCGAAATAGCGCTAAGCATTTCGCCCGGTGTGCTAACGTTTCTGCCAGGTCGCCGCCTTAATTGCAAAAATACATTTATTTTTTTTTATTGCCGACAAGGGCCTAAGCATAGAGGGAACAAACAAGGACAGACAAAGGGATTAAGACCCCAGTGCGTAACTGGTACTTATCTAATTCACCCCGAAAAGATCAAAGGCAAAGTCGACCTCAGCGGAATTTGAACTCAGATCGTAACGGCAGAAGAAATACTGCTAATCATTTCGCCAGCGTGCTAACGAGTCTGCCAGCTCGCCACCTTAGTCAGAACAAATATTGTTAAAGAGACTAAAACATGCATGGATGAATAGATACAGAGATAAAGAGATAAATAGATATGTGTGTAAGTGAATCAATATATATATTGATATATCTTGCTTGCTCCTACGTATATGTGCATAAATGTATATGCAACTTTCTATCGATCTATCTACCTCTCTACCTGTCTATTTGTCTATCGATGTTTATATATGAATATATATATATGTGCATATACAGATAC
>NC_068983.1:83334856-83335336 GCF_001194135.2 Octopus bimaculoides
TATATATATATATATATATATATATATATATGAATATATATATATGTGCATATACAGATACATGAATATTTATATATATATTGAAGTATGTATGTATATACGAATATGTATGTACAGTAATATGTATATGCAAACGCTATGTGTATATATAGGTACACATACACACACACATACACATACACGCACACACACACATACACATATATAATATATACGTCATCAAAAAAAAACGGAGAGAAAAAGTCAAGAGAAATGCAACGCGAGGACGTGGTACATGTAGAGTATTAATAAGTCGCTCAAATAAGGAAATATAATAGACATATACATATATATATAAATCATATATGTATTGACATACATACATACATTCAGACAGATTTATATGCCTTTCTTCTTAAGTCCCCTGTGAGTGGATTTGGTAGAGGGAAACTGAAAGAAGCACGTCGTATAAATATATATATATATATATATATATATATA
>NC_068983.1:83336360-83336890 GCF_001194135.2 Octopus bimaculoides
ATTACATCTTTCTGATGATATCTAAAACAAACAGCAATTTTAGCAAAACATATTAAGCAACACTAATAATAAATCAAGAAACATGAAAATAAACAAGCTTTTGAAGGTTTTATAGATATTTCAAAATTATGATGCTATGATGCTAGGTGTTTCCATTATTTTGTCCAACCCCTGTTCATACATACGTACATGTATATAAATAAATATATGTATATATATATATATATTACGGAGAGGTACTTACATAGCAAATGACCAAATGACCTGATCTGAGATCGTGTGCTGAAACAAAAACAATTGCAGCGTGGAAGGTATTTGTAAGCCATTTAAAAACACACAAAAACCGTTAGATACACTTCAACATTTAAATTTAATTTTCCAAAATACTTTCCTCGCTTTTAGACCGCGACCTGTTCGCTGACAAAATTCCGTGCTGCATCTCTTATACATACATACATACATACATACATACATGCATGCATACATACATACATACATACATGCATACATGCATACATACATACATACAT
>NC_068983.1:83336900-83337191 GCF_001194135.2 Octopus bimaculoides
CATACATGCATACATGCATACATACATACATACATACGTACATACATACATACATACATTGAAGTGACGAGTGCATGTAGTATATATATATGTTTATAATGTATGCATTTTTTATGTATGTACTATTTTATCCTTTTACTTGTTTCAGTTTATATACGCTGTTTATATGCACACATATATATATGTACATATGTAGAGACACACACACGCGTACATATGAAAAGTGTATATATATGTACATAAAAAACACACTTTACATATATATATATATATATACATATATATATATAT
>NC_068983.1:83337808-83343040 GCF_001194135.2 Octopus bimaculoides
ATGTATGTATGTATGTATATATATATATATATGTACATATATATAATACTACATGCATGTATGTCTATATACATGCCTACATACATACATACATACACACACACCCACACATACATACATACATACATACATACATACATACATACATACATACATACACACACACCCACACATACATACATACATACATACATACATACATACATACATACATACATACATGCATACACTTTCAGTTACTGAATGCGCAATTCTTATATTTATTAAACTTTGTTACTTTTGCAATGTTTTTTTGCTCTTCAATGTTGTCAGTTTTATCATTGATGTAACAAATTATACAACCTAACTTTTCTCTATCCCCTACATATGCATACCCATATATAATGACTCCGATATTAGTTTGGAATATTCTTAGGATATCAATGTTCTTTATTATTATATTTTAACCCGAATCGTTGGAGCATCGGTAGAAAAACTTTGCGCTATTTGTTCTGGCTCATTACATTCCATGTTTGAATCCTACAGTGGTCAAGTTTTACTTTGAGGGTGGCGTAAACTGAAATACCAGTTCAATACTGGTGTCGATGCAATTGGTCTATCTACTCTCCTCGAGACTGTTGGCCTTGTGCCTGAATTGGAAACAATTAAAGGCAGTCAGATGCCAGAATTTTTAGAACCTCTCAAGAAATACATTGCTCTATTTCTTTCACCTCTTTACGTTCTTTGTTCAAATCAAACCGAAGCCGACTTCATCTTTCACCCCTTTGAGGTTGTTGAAATAAGATACCAGTAAAATATTAGGGTCGATGGCATCGAATAACGCATTCCACTCAAAATTTCTGGCTTTGTGCTCAAATTAGAAAGCATTATCCGAGACAGAGCACCTTTTATAATTATAGATCGTTAGAGCATCGGGAAAAAATGTAATGCTTATTTTTGTTTCGGTACTTTACACTCTGAGTTCAAGTCGCACTGGTTTCAACTTTGCCTTTCAATCTTTCTGGTTCGATAAAATAGAATACCAGCCAAGTAATGGATCAATGTCGTTTACTGATCTCATAACTTCTAAATTACTGGCCATATGCCAAAATTAGAAGCAATTATTATTAGCAGTGTTTCAGGGGAACATCATCTGTTCGTGATACACTCTACTGACATGGAAGCGCCGGCAGTGAACCTGATTGAGATGCGTGTATATGAAGTGTGTTCGAAACTGTCCTGCAGTGTCCGTGCATCGGCGACTTGTGAGTTTGTATGGAGAGTAGGACGAATCTGATTGTCTGCCGAGTCTTTAGAGAATATGGACGCGTTGCTTCCCTTTAGCAGAGAAGTAAGGTAAATCTTCCCTTGCATGGTGACTGTGACGAAAAAGATAGTGTGGTGGATTCGTCCGAAAGGTTTAAAGACAGACATTATCCTACTCTACTAAGATCTCATCAACTTCTTCCAGTACCATTTGATGAACAAAGTGCACATAGAAAGGAAGGTACTGATTCTAGAGTGTCTATCGAAAAGTGGATGAGGAAAAGGGTTAGTGTGCACAGCCCTAGGCTGGACATCTTTTTCTTAGTAAAAAAAAAAAAAAAAAAAAAAACTTGTAAACAGCACTTTTGATACTTTGAAACTGGTAGAATAACTTGACCCTTTTTGTGTGAGGCTATCCCTAAATTTCCCCGGGTGGGCTGCTGCGTTATTGAGGAAACTTTTTCCTCATGGATTTACTTTTAATTCTATTTATATATCTTTTATTAGGAGAAAATGAAATGACAAAAGTATAAACGATTATCTTATGAACTTCATTAGCTTACAGCTGTTTCTGCTATGAGATGCAGTGGACTCATAGTTGAGTGCCTGAATAACACCTTATAGCTTCTTCGGAGCCTCGAATATGAAGTGCAATTTATTAGAGAAAAATTTATATTTGCGCACATAGAGAGAAAGACATTATCAATTGTTGTTGATTTCCTTTCGGTCAATTTGAAGCCTATATTTTGTGTGTTGTATTTAGTCCTTTTATATTATCTTTAATGCCCAAGATCCTTGTGGCCAATATAAAAACCTCGTCTTATTATATTCTTTCAGTTTCGTGGACATTGTGAAGTGGTTACAATAACCATTTAGAACTTTGGGAGTTTGATTAAATTTATTGACTGTGTTAAGAAGTGTAGTGAGACGTTTAGAAATTCACCCATCGTCTAAAAGGGTAGAAATATCTTTGTGGTGGTTATTATGAAATGTGGTGGTGCTAGTGTTGTTATAATGGTGGTGGGAGAAAAGGTAGTGGTAGTGCTAGTGGTGCTAGTGGCATTCTTCGTAGTGGATGCACTCGTGTTGGTGTTGTGCTGATGATGGTATGAGAAAAGTATCGGTAGATGTATGAGATGTTCGTAGTGATGGTGATGGTGATGGTGATGTTGGTGAAGGTGGCAGTGGAGGTTATATATATATATATATATATATATATATATATATATATATATATATATATATATACAGAGAGAGAGAGAGAGAGAGAGAGAGAGAGACACAGACAGACAGATAGACAGACAGAGACAGAGACAGACAGGCAGATAGAGACAGACATAAAAATATAAAGATAGATCGATATAAAATGGAATTTGTGACAGTGTTGGTTATAGTTGCAGTGTTGTAGTGTTCGTAAATACCATAGGTGGTGGTAGTAGTAGTGCTTTGTTAACAGTATTACTAGTAGTTGTAATTATTTACTTTCTGTAGCCCCACTTCAGCCCTGATAGAGCAGACCTTTAAGAAAAGCTATCTTAGCCGTGTCCATCTCAACTTTTTCCTATGTAAATGGAACTTCGGATCACAGGACACAATGTGTCCTTTTGTAAGACGGCAGTGTGTCATTTGAAGGAGATAAGATTTGGTTGCTATTTCTAGTAGGTCGAACGACCACGAAAACGCTCGCCTTTCGGCTAATGGTTGTGATGGTGGTTATTGAGATAAAATTGATAATGGAAGTGGTGGGGTGGTTGATGGTGGTCGCTAGGATGCTAATGGTAATAGTAGTAGCAGTGGTAGTATTGTTGGTGATATTAGTGGTGGCTGATAAGGCTGAGCTAGCAGAATCGTTAGCACGCCGGGAAAAATGCTTATCGGCATTTCGCCCGCCTTTAGGTTCTGAGTTCCATTTCACCAGAGTCAACTTTGCCCTTCACACTTCGGCTTCGATGAAATCAGTACCAGTTGAGCACTGGAATCGATTTAATCGAGATAATACCTGCCCCAAATTTGCTGGCCTTGTGCCAAATTTTGTAACCGATATTGGTGGTGGCAATTATTGTGATGGTGGTGATGGTATTATTGTTAGTAATAGTAAAAGAAGTTGTATGGACGGCAGTGCTTGCGGTAATAAAGAGAAGTGGTTGATGGCAAAAAGTGATTTTCTTTCCTTTGTGTGTTTTTCTTTGGTTTTTGCAGGTAGTCGATAATATGAAGTTGAAGGAATATAAAAACTTTTGCATTTAGAAGAAAGAAAACAAACAAAAAAACTAAGGAGGAGAAAGATGTGGAAGAGAAGAAGAGAACAAAGAAAAAAACTTAGAGAGAGGAAGAGAGTGATAGGGAGAGAGAGAAAGAGAGACAGAGAGAGAGAGACAGACAGACAGACAGACAGGAAGACTAGCAGACAAACAGAGAAAGAGAGCGATAGAGAAAGAAAGAAAGTGACAGTATGCTTGTAAGAAGTGGTGTGTATGGAGGGAGTATACATAGGAGAGCGAATGAGTTATTTGAGAGATAAATAGATAGATAGATAGAGAGAGAGAGAGAGAGAGAGAGAGAGAGAGAGAGAGAGAGAAAGAGACAGACAGACAGACAGACAGACAGATGGATATTCTGAATTTGCAAGGAGACAGAGCGTGTGAGTGTTTAGGAGAAAGAATTATTTTAATTCCTAAAGACAGATATTAGTGTGTGTAGCCTCTATGTGTGTATGTAAGTACAAAGACTCATACAGAGGGGTAGAGGGGAGATAAATAGATAGATTAACAGGGAGACAGGTAGTTAGATAGTAAGAGACACAGGTAGAACAGACAGTGTGACAGGTAGATAGACAGAGAGACAGGTAGATAGACAGAGAGACAGGTAGACAGATAGACAGAGAGACAGGTAGACAGAGAGACAGGTAGACAGATAGACAGAGAGACAGGTAGATAGACAGAGACAGGTAGGTAGATGGACAGAGACAGGCGATAGATAGATAGATAGATAGATAGATAGATAGATAGATAGATAGATAGATAGGTAGGTAGGTAGATAGATAGATAGATAGATAGATAGATAGATAGATAGAGAGAGAGATAGATAGATAGATAGGTAGGTAGGTAGGTAGATAGATAGGTGGAGTCTACTCTCGATTTATATAAAGCAAGAAAGAAAGAAAGAACGAAAGAAAGAGAGAAAGGAAAAGAAACAGAAAAGAAGTTGGAGTTAAATCAGATGATGGAAAGAGAAAATTATGTAGGTGGAGTCTAGAGAGAAAAAAAAAGGAAGCGAAAGAGCAAGAAAGAGAGAGAGAGAGAATAAGGCAGTGAGGTAGACGGATAGAGAGGGCGGAAGAGAAAGAGAGGGTGGGAAAGAAAGAGAGAGAGTGACGATTATCTATTTCGTGGAGGAGGAGTTGATTCCTGAAGAGATTTTGTGAGAGCGTGAATAAGAAAACAGAATGAATCTCATCATAGAGAGAGGGGGAGAGAGAGACGAAGAGCGGGGAGAGAAAGAAAAAGAGGGAGAGGAAAGTAGAGGAAGAGAGAAAGACTATGGATGGGCGGGAAATACAAGAAAATGAATAAGTAGTAGTAGTAGTAGTAGTAGTAGTAGTAGGAATTAATAAATCTCCAGATGAGAAAATAAGAAGTATAACGAAGGATGAGGTACAGAAGAAGGCATTGTGTGTGTGTGTGTGTGTCTGTGTGTGTGTGTGTGTGTGTGTGTGTGTGTGTGTGTGTGTGTGTGTGTGTGTGGATGTGTGTGTGCGCGTGCGTGTTTGTGTCTCTGTATGATGTTGGTGTAGTGAGAGATAGTGTGTTAAATTAGAAAGCCAAACTCCTACAGTGACGTTAGCAATGGACGTGAAATAGTAAAACTAATTAACAGATAGATAGATAGATAGATAGATAGATAGATAGATAGATAGATAGATAGATAGATACACAGAGAGGGCGGGAAGAGATAGAGCGAGAGGAAAACGCGGAGACAGACAGATGG
>NC_068983.1:83343774-83344584 GCF_001194135.2 Octopus bimaculoides
AGATAGATAGATAGATAGATAGATAGAAAGATAGATAGATAGATAGATAGATAGATAGATAGATGTATTTATGTACGCATACATACATACATAGATGTGTGCGCATATGTATACATATATCTATGGCTGACTACGTACATATACAGTCACTGATTGATTATTTAATGTTGTATATAGTGCTACAAAGGAAGAGGTGGTAATGGCGGTGGTAATGGCAGAGATGGCGGTAATAACAGCGGTAGCAGCAGCAGCAGCAGCAGCAGCAGTAGCAGCCATGGTGACGACGGCGGTGGTTATGTCGTCGGTAGTGGTGGTGGTGGTGGTAGCGGTAGTTTGCTGGTTCGTTGGGTTACATACGTGTATACCTGCGTATGTTGTGTGTGAAGTGGGGAAAAGATATTACAGGAAACAGTGTAGGGTAAGGAGTAGAAGGTAAGGAGACAGATTTTAACAAGGGGAGGAGGGGAGGGTTTGGTGGGGAGAGATGATGCTGCTATCTGATTACCTGGGGCATGGGTGGGTGTGGCTAGTATTACCAAGTTTGTGATTTGGGTGGTGACAAGTTCACCACGGTGGCGGCGGCCGCTGCGCTGCCGTTGTTGGTGGTAGGGGTGATAGTAATGGTTATTAATGATGGTAGCGTTGACAGAGGTGGTGGTGATGGTGGTGGTGGTGGTGGTGGTGGTGGTGATTCTGGTGGTGGTGATGCTGGTGGTCGTCGTCGTTGTCGTGGCCGTGGTCTTGGTGGTGCGAGCTTTTGTGATGAAGGAATTTTTTTGCTGAAGAAAGAAGGAATTCTCAATTCTTCAT
>NC_068983.1:83345320-83350876 GCF_001194135.2 Octopus bimaculoides
GTGTGTGTGTGTGTGTGTGTGTGTGTGTGTGTGTGTGTGTGTGGGTGTGTGTGTGTGTGTAAACAGGGTGACCACTAAAAGACTAAATGATATAAAACAAAAATAACTTTCACAAACACCTCGTTTTTAATTATTTTATTTGGATGGAAACATTTTAAAATCCAGTTTCAGAGGCTTCTAAAGTGATGTTCTGGCGATGCCTAGTTGAGCACAGTGACGACGGGTAGAGGCTGATAGATCCTCAAGGACGCTCTGCCGTACAGCTTCCACAGCTGCATCTGTGCGCACAATGCGCTTAGGACCTCTTCCCGGAAGATCGCTGCCTGATCCAGTCCTTTCAAACCGGGCGATTAGGTGCCGAATCATGTTATCGTTAGGAGATACTCGGACAGTAAAATGTTGCCGGAATTTTCTCTGAATTTGAATAATTGATCTTTCACTGGAATAGCAAAGCTCAATGAGTTTTACTCGTTGCTGGGCATCATACGTAGGCATTTTAATCTCCAAGAGATGCTCTTTAACATGCAAGAAAGAAAATAAAAAGATTGAAATCGAACAAGCTATGACTTTTTCAAACCATTCAGTCTTTCAGTGGCTACTCTGTATATTGGCGCGAAACTGTGTAATACCATCTGGTTGATAACTGTTGAGGAACTTAGGGACTGTCCGTTTGTGTACTTAATATATATTTTTCCGTTCGTCTGTGAATTTATTATGTTTTTTAACTTGCCATTCTGAGTCGGTTTGTTCGTTTGTGTATTTACTATACTTCTTTTCACTTATTATATATATATATACACGTGTGTGTGTGTGTGTATGACGGGCTTCTACACAGCTTCCGTCTCCCAAATGACTGACAAGACATTATTCGGTCCGAGGCTATAATGGATGACATTTGACCAAGGTGCCAAGCAATATAACTGAACCCGAAAGCATGTAGTTGTGAAGCGAACTTCTTAATTATACACCTATGTATGCGCGTATGACGTATTTGCCCTCATTCACGTTGATGTAGTTACAACGTTTCGACCATCTTACCCTTCTTCAAGTAATTGGGTAATTTTCTAAGAATTTCGAAACTGACACGAATTATCGAAAGATGACATAAAGAAATATTGAGTCAGATTTTGGCACAATGCTAGCAACTTTGGGGAAGGAGTAAATTCGATTATATCGACTCCAGTGTTCAACTGGCACGATGAAAGGTAAAGTCGACCTCGACTGAATTTGAACTTGGAACATAAAAACGGACGAAATACCGCGAGGCATTTTGCCCGGCGTGCTAACGATTCTGCCAGCTTGCCGCTTTCGTGGTTGTGAATATTAGCAATGTTATTTCTAGAAAAAGTGGAGGAGGGGTGGGTTGACTACATCGAGCCCTATTTTAACTGGTACTTTATTTCATCGACCCCGAATGGATGAAAGAAGCTAACTTCGGTAGGATTTAAAATTAGAATATAAAGAACCGTAAGTAAATACTGTAAGACATTTTATTCGACGTCTAACAATTCTGCCAGTCCAGTGCCCTATGAATATGAACAAAATGGCTGTCAACCACTCATGGTGATCAGTAAAAGTAGTTTTGATCAGAATGTTATACGTGTCTCAGAATGAATGCTAGGAGTAATAGATGCGCTTTGTTAAATAGGGTAATATTTTAGATTTTAGGAACTCTGAGTAGTCATCAATATGGTTATAAGTTTGGTCATAGATGTGGCTATGAATACGATCATAAATGTAGTCATGAGTGAGGTCATAAGCATGGTCGTAAGCATACTCATGTAATGAATTTGATAATGAACATTGTCATAAATTAGTGTAGAAATTAGAGTAAGTGGTACCTAGGTATTCTGCAAATGTTCCCAGCTTGAATGAGCTGTTGAGGTTGAGGCAAAGGGAAAAGCGGAGGATTTGTCCAAATGCTTGTAAATTGTCAATGTGGTTATGAGTGCGAAAATGAGTGTCGGGTGCACACCGTTCGCCTATGAGGCGAACTGAAAAAACTAAATACAAGATGAGAAATGATCAGCATATGGTATTGTTGAGTCTATCGTTGTTTGTTGTTTGTTCCTTCTCGAGCTATGCCTAGCTCATATGGGCCGGTTTCCCTGTTTCATTGGCGTATAGGTTCTCCACCTGGAGGGAACGCCGGTCCGTCGCAGGTGAGCTGCTAGATGCAGGAGGAAAGAGTGAAAGTTGCGGCGAAAGAGTCAGCAGAAGTTCGCCCTTACCGTCTGCCGCAGCCGCGTGGAGCTTAGGTGTTTCGCTCTTAAACACACAAATCACCCGGTCTGAGATTCGAACCTGCGATCCCACGACCACGGGTCCGCTGCTCTAACCACTAGGCCATGTACCTCCACATTGTTGAATTTATGGCAACTCTGATTGAACAGTCATATCGTCAATAGTATTTTAGCTACGATCAATTCACCCTTTTAACAGTATATATGACTACATTATCTAATGAATCCTTTTCTGAGAGGGAGATTTGAGAGAGATTTGGCTGCTATTTTTACTGGCCCGGATGACCATGTAGAGGTCATCCTATCTTTCACTTCTATCAGAATAAGTATGTTAATATTCTACCGCCTAAAGGCGGCGAGCTGGCAGAAACCTTAGCACGCCGGGCGGAAGGTTTAGCGGTATTCCGTCTACCGTTACGTTCTGAGTTCAAATTCTGCCAAGGTCGAATTTGCCTTTCATCTTTTCGAGATCGATAAATTAAGTAGCAGTTACGCACTGGGGTCGATGTTATCGACTTAATTCCTTTGTCTGTCCTTGTTTGTCCCCTCTATGTGTAGCCCTTTATAGGCAGTAAAGAAATAAGAAACGTTAACACACCGAGCGAAATGCTTAACGGTATTTCGTCTGTCACTGCGTTCTGAGTTCAAATTCCGCCGAGGTCGACTTTGCTTTTCATCCTTTCAGGGTCGATAAATTAAGTACCAGTTACGTACTGGGGTCAGTCTAATTGACTGGCCCCTACCCCCAAATTTCGGGCCTTGTGTCTAGAGTAAAAAAAGAAAAAAAAAAGAATATTTTATCGCCTAGGATGCTGGCGAGTTGGCAGAATCATTAGCACACGGAGGAAAAATATTTTACAGCCTCTTGTCTGTCTTTACGTTCTGAGTTCAAGTTCTGCCGAGGTCGAATTTGCCTTTCTTCGTTTTGGGTGTCGATAAAATAAGTGTCTGTTATATCGATTTAACCCCTCTCCCAATATTGCTGAACTTGTGCCAAAATTTGAACTAGTAAAGAAAAAAAGTTTCTATCCGTAGTTTTGTTTAACTTACCAACTTCAAAGATTAAACTGCATCAACTTCACAAGCATTAAAAGCACAGACAAGGTAAGGCAATGTTCTTCCTATCTAATTCTAGCGTGGATGAAAATAGAAGATGTAGAAGGCCAACTAAAACATTGTTACTATAGCAACCAAGATAAGTCTGAATATATCACTATAATAATTACAGCTTCTCACATCAGAAACCCAGACAAAACTTATTCGACTGTTTCTACAATGACAGACGTATTAGTGTACAGAAGTTCCATGGTTTTCACTTGTTAATTAAATTCCTTATTGAGTTCCCTGATATCCGTATGTCTGGAGCAGCCACATACATTTTAATTAATTTCAATTAATTAAAACTTCAAAGTTATGCCTTCTTGCTTTTCTTGACAAGAAATTATTTTGAAGCTTATTTAGTTATTCTCACTACTGGTATAAAAATAATAATTAATTAAAACTATTTGACTCGCTACATTAAGTTAATACCAAACATACCAAAGGAAAAGAAAAATGTTTTTTCTTGTTTTTAAAGTTTGGGTAGAAATTAGTGTGAGCGGTACCTAGGTATTCTGCAAATGTTCCCAGCTTGAATGAGCTGTTGAGGTTGAGGCAAGGGAAAAAGCGAAAGATTTGTCCAAATGCTTGTAATTAGTAAATTCTGGTAAAGACACCCCATGAAACAGGTGATGATGTTGAACTGAGCAGCATGTTAGATCCACCACCTTATTTAGGCTTATCGCTAAAAGTTAGGCCTACTCCCATCAGACCATTTGTCCCTGTTTGGTTTTATCGTTGTAAACAGCATCGAAGTACCCAGTATGGGAACCTTGAACCTTCTGATTCCGGGTTCATTCCCACTTAGGCAAGTGTCTTCCGATACATAGCCTCGGGCTGACCAAAGCCTTGTGATTGGATTTAGTAGAAGGACACTGAAAGAAGACCATTGTGTGTGTATGTGTGTTTATCTCCCACCACAGCTTGACAACCGGTGCTGGTGTGTTTGTGTCCCCGTAACTTATCGGTTCGGCAAAAAGAGGCCGATAGAATAAGTATGACGCTTTAAACAAAATGAATCCTGGGGTCGATTTGTTCAACTAAAACCCTTCAAGGCGCTGCCCCAGCATAGCTGCAGTCAAATGACTGAAACAAGTAAAAGATAAAAGATGAAGATGATCCAAGCGCTTCTATAATTCTGTTTATTACTTAAGACTCAATGTATTTAACATAATTCTATCTTGTCAAAAATACCCTGAGTTTTAACAACGTTGATAGTTTCTGCTATTAACATGCTCAAAACATCACGCTCAAACGTACATATGTGTTAAATTTAAATTATTAGATGTTCTATCTACTTCGATATTAGATAAACTAGTTATTTGATTACTTAAACTAGCTAACCATTGATTTATATTGCTGAGAACTCCATAGACACACAACTTTCGTATAATCCTCAGATACAATCAGCAAGACACAAAGTGCACCAGCGATAGCCATTTGAATTATAAGTATTGTTCATCTGATGAGCTCCCATGCACTTCTTTCTACCCAAATCTGTACTCATGGCTGTGGTAGACCAAAGGTTATGATAAATTACACTTGCCGAAGGTACCACGAAGTGCTATCGAGCTGATAACAGCACGTTTGTGAGGCAATCAAGAAATATTCTAAACCATTCGGCTATATTCGCACCCATCAAAAGGATCAAAGGTCCTTCCTGAACCATAGGCTCATAAGATCGGTTTTCCGGATTCTGTGACGTATATATTACCTCGTGAACGGCACGCTGGTCTCTCGCAGGATTACTCAGTTTTTCCAGCTGAGTAACAGGATAGGAGCAACGTGAAATGAAATGTTATCCTCAAGAAAAAAAAAGAATCGCTTGGTCCATGAATCGAAATCAGAAACTTACGATCATGAGTATAAAATCCTATTCACTGAGCCACGCGTTTACACAACGTGCATCAAGCAACACAAGTACATATACAAAAATCAAAAAAAAACATACATATAAACCCAAAACACACTCATATATACGTACATTCAAAAACATACCCCGAGAAAGGTGAGGTAACACACACCCAACATATTGTCATGCACACAAACACTCGCCGATACACATAAAATCACACACTAACGTACACAATAAACACGACCAAGCTCATATAAATATATATTGATGCATATATATATATATATATATACATATACACACATATACCTGTATATTGACGCATATATATACACACACATATACATATATATTGACGCA
>NC_068983.1:83351962-83352731 GCF_001194135.2 Octopus bimaculoides
ATACAGAGAGAGAGAGAGAGAGAGAGATAAAGCTATGTGCATGTATGTTTACATACACACATTTGAAAAATAAAAGTAAATAACAATTTCTTATGCAGAAGACAGGGAGGATCAAAGAGAAAGTTGATTTTGGCGGGATTTGAACATTAATAATCATTTTAAAGTTAAATGCAAAGCCAACAATTTGGGAGAGGAGTTTGAGAATTAAATCGGTCCATATATTTGCCCAGTTCTTCATAATGAAAGAATAAAAGAAGGATTTATACGGCAAGATTGATGAATCTAAGAGAGATTAGACCTGAGAATAAAAAAAAAATAGGTGATATTTTTGTATCACGATATAAAGAATCTGCAAATCCACTGTTAATAATAATTTTAAACATTACCACAAGGTCAACAATTTCAGGGAGGGGATAAAGTCGATTATATCGAATCCAGTGCTCAATTGGTACTTGTTTTATGAACACCGAAAGGGCTAAAAGGCAAAGTCGACCTCGGTGGAATTTGAACTCAAAACATAAAAAAGGTATTGAAATTCCGCTACGCATTTTGCCCGGAGAGCTAACGATCCTGCAAACTCGCCGCCTTCGTTTCCTCGCCTAATAATAATTTTCTGTGTTGTTACTCTGACATTGTGAATGTGTGTGGTGGAGTGATTAAGGTGTTGCACTTGCAATCGGAAGATGACAGTTTCGATTTCGGACCGGGCTGTGCGCTGAATTCTTGAGCTAAATATTTCATTTCACCTTCCTCCACCCTGCAATGGACT
>NC_068983.1:83353827-83354690 GCF_001194135.2 Octopus bimaculoides
ATATATATATATATATATATATATATATATATATATATATATATACACTCACGTATAAATATACACTCATACAGAAAAAGTTTGATAAACACGTAGATAGATAGATATAGGTATATATGTGCGTGTGTAAGTGTGTGTATATGTGGAACAGTTGTAAAGAACTATTAAAGGTTATACCTTTATGTAACCCAATTTATAATTGATTTAACGCTATATATATAAATGCTTGTCTATCAAATACATTTGACCGATGCACATACATGCATCTATAAATACATATACACACACATGTGTATATACATATAAATATATATACACATATGTATATGCATATGTATGTATGTATGTATGTATGTATGCATGTATGTATGCATGTATGCATATTTACATACATATATGAAATGCATACAAACATGTGTGTGTACGAAATACTGTAACGTGGCATTTCGTAACACGAAACTTGTAAGCTCTGCCTTCCGTATTCCTTAACATAATCAGTGCAAAATAGATTTAGGTTAAGGAATTAATTCCACATTAGGACAGAATTTTCAGGAGTGCAACTGACGGCTATATAGAATTTACTAACGCATGGCCAAGTGGTTTGACTATTAGTGCAAAATCGTTAGTTAGTGGATTCAGTTTGCTCAGTGACAATGATGCTCGAGCGGCAGATCGGTAGTAAAGATTAAAAGGAATGGCATCGCATTCAGTGTAAATTCATATACCGTAAATTGTATAAGTTTCGATCTAATGAGTCCATATGAAATAGAAAGACATTAATTCCTACCTATCTATTTATCTATCTATTTATTTATTTCTCTATCATTCAAAACACACACACACACACACACACACACATACAT
>NC_068983.1:83355273-83355850 GCF_001194135.2 Octopus bimaculoides
TATATATATAGTTGAAATTTATAGAAAAACAACAGACCAAGACAGGTGTATGAAAAAGAAGCAAGTGTATTAGATTGACGCTCGGGAAAAATGAAAAGAAGTTTTTATGTTTCGAGCCTACGCTCTTCAACAGAAAGGAATAAGAGAAATAAATATAGAGAATGAAAAAAAACTAATAGAATCAGCAGTCCAGCCAGCTGTGTGTGTGTGCGTATAAATATTAATGCCTGTATATATGTACATACACGCACATATATATTATATCGACACGCGCGCAAACACATATACATACATATATACACATATATACGTGGATAGTCATAAATGCAGCTATGTACGCATCGATAAATATAGGTATATAAACACCACTTATGTTGAAATTGCATCGTTATTTTAAAGAAACTTACGAATAAAATGAAACATTTACAAATGGGGTAACTCAAAACTGAGAGTAGTCATATCCATTGTATGATCCGACTCAATTTCATGTGTGCGTGTGAGTGTGTGTGTGTGTATAATCACGTTTGTAAATGTATAACCCTCTCATATATATATATATTTATATATATATATATAT
>NC_068983.1:83356663-83357392 GCF_001194135.2 Octopus bimaculoides
TGAAGCCGACTGTAAGAGCAATACATCTACTAAGCTACAAATGGTTTATAAGTTGGCAAACCTATATAACAAGCCAACCTCTTAGACGAAGTTCAATAAACGCGCGCGAACGTCTACAACTACTAATAGTGAATAGATTTGGTCCGATGCCAGATTTTTCGATGAATTCTGATTATATATGTGAGACAACAAACTAGATTGGAGTAGAATGATCTACAGCTATACTGAATCTTTAAATTTAGCGTGTATGCGCGAATTTGGTTGTGTTAGCGTGTGTGTGTTCGGTTGTGTGAACGTGTAAATGTTTGTTAACGTACGTATATGTAAGATTAACATCTCAACGAGGACTAATAAAGAAAGAAGAAATATAATCATGTTAGATGTTAGCACATTCATGAAAGTGTGTGGATTCTTTTTTTTGTTTTTTTTTCTTTATGAATTTGGGTTACTTTAAATAAACCCAGCTCCGCACGAACACACAGACACACAGATATTATTAAGATATACTTTTGCTGTAAGGCGTGAACTAAGTGTTTTGAAAGTATGGAGAGATGCACACAATTCTACACTCTCTGCATGTGTGTATGATTGCAGCTGTGATATTCTTGACACAGCGTGTCTACACTCAGGAACATATACATCAATACATATACACAGATCTGCAAACTGACGAATTCAGTAACATACATACATATACATGTATGTATATATATATATATATATATATAT
>NC_068983.1:83358133-83358595 GCF_001194135.2 Octopus bimaculoides
GTGTGTGTGTGTGTGTGTGTGTGTGTGTGTGTGTGTGTGTGTGTGAGTGCGTGCGCGCGTGAGTAGTTTAATGGTTTGTGTGTTGTACTCAAAATCGCATGGCTGCGGTTTCGATTCCCAGATCGACGGTACATTTGTATTCTTCAGCAAAACACTTCACTTCACATTGCTCCAGTTCGGCTGTAAATGGACAAGACTGCGACGGACTGGCGTTCTGTTCAGTGGGGATGTTGGCCCACCCACCCACCTGGTCGAGCCAGCAAGTGGGCATCGTTCGAAATCTTAAATGGGTCGGGGAAGCGCATCGTGGGCAGCTGTGTATAACAACATCCAATAGTCTAGTCGACACCGTAGTATAGTTTTACACACACATACATACATACACTCATACACACATATATACACAAATATGTATGTAAATATACATACATAAATATATGTGTGCGTGTGTATATATATATA
>NC_068983.1:83363126-83364027 GCF_001194135.2 Octopus bimaculoides
TGTATGTAGATATATATATATATACATGTAGATATATATATATATATATATATATATATATATATATACATGTATATATATCTATGTATGTATGCATGTATGTATGTGTGTGTGTATGTACGGACTTTGAAATCATCTTTAGGTTTGTTTGAATCCTTTATTCTCGGTTATGAAAGGGAGGCGTGCGTACATATGAGTGTGCATGTGTACGTACTCATACAGCCACATGCGCATATACTGCTAGGTTTTGCTCCAGTATGACCTGGCTTGTGTTGATTTGAAACAGAAAGAAACGGAAACACGATGTAAGAAGTTCACACACACCCGCGCGCACACACACACATAGACATACGCAAAACACATAAACTCACAAACGTGTATATATGTATGTATGGATACATACATCCCTGTATGTATGTCAGAGAGTGTGCATCTGTCTCTGCTTTCAATATACATACATACTTGTTTATACATATATGTACGTACATACGTGTCTCTCTCTCTTTCTCTATCTCTCCCTCTCTCGACATACACATCTATACACACACACCCACACACCCACACACACACACACACACACACACACACACACACACACACACACACATATCTATATGTACACAAAATATATGTAGGTATATATTACATATAGAAACATACATGCACAAATATACAAATATGTACATGCATGTGAGAGTGAGTGTGTGAGTGTGTCTGTGTCAGAGTGTATATGTGCTTGTGTGAGAGTATATATTTCGAGACTATCAAAAAAATATACGCGTAAAAGCAGAGCATACTACATTGTAATGAATCTCACAACAGCCTCGTGTGACTATGCGTTTGTGCGTTTATATATGTATATAGTATATACATATTCCTATATGTGTGTATATATATATAT
>NC_068983.1:83366735-83367567 GCF_001194135.2 Octopus bimaculoides
ATATATATATATATATATATTCTTTTACTCTTTTACTTCTTTCAGTCGTGTCACCGCGGCCATGCTGGAGCACCGCCTTTAGTCGAGCAAATCGACCCCAGGACTTATTCTTTGTAAGCCTAGTACTTATTCTATCGGTCCCTTTTGCCGAACCGCTAAGTTACGGGGACGTAAACACACCAGCATCGGTTGTCAAGCGATGTTGGGGGGACAAACACAGACACACAAACACACACATATATATATACATATATACGACGGGCTTCTTTCAGTTTCCGTCTACTAAATCCACTCACAAGGCTTTGGTCAGCCCGAGGCTATAGTAGAAGACACTTGCCCAAGGTGCCACGCAGTGGGACTGAACCTGGAACCATGTGGTCGATAAGCAAGCAAGCTACTTACCACACAGCCATATATATGTATATGTTTGTAAGCGTGTATATCTATGTGTGTGCATGTTTGTGTGTGTTTTGTGTCTATAAATATATAAAAAGAATTTAGACCCACACTTGCATCTAACCGTCACTCTTACACATATGTTTATCAGTTATATACTAAAAGGGTTTATATATATATATATGTATGTCTATAAGAGTGTCACCTTTGTGTGTTGTACGCAACTTCACCCACCAAACGTACAATTGTATGAATTCATGCACACACACATACACACACGTCCAAATACAGACCCAAACGCTCTCATACCTATATGTGTGTGTGTGTGTGTGTGTGTGTGTGTGTGCGTGTGCGTGCGTGTGTGTGGCCGTCTGTATTGATGTCTGCATATATACATATACATACACACAGATATATATATATATATATATATATA
>NC_068983.1:83368430-83370991 GCF_001194135.2 Octopus bimaculoides
TATACTACCTCAGAGATTCCCGAGGTAGAAATGTGGTGGCCTTCAAAGAGCGAAAGCACAAATTTTTATGAGATGCCAGATGAACCCACATCGCGGGTTCATCTGGCAGGAGGCACAAAGAAGAGTAACTCCATCCAACTCGCTCCTTCACCAAAAACACTACGGAAATGAACCCAAACTCACGGAAAAGTGGTGCTCCAAACATGCCTCGACCTCTGACTGAAATCGGTATAATTAAAGAATGCATCTATGAATACATATGTGTGCGTGTCCGTGTGTGTGTGTGTGTTCATTGTAAGCACAAGCTTATCTTGTGATAAGGACATTTCTTCTCAGCAATATGGTTTGGAATTCAGTCCCACCGCACGGCACATTGCCAAACGACTTCTGCTATAGACCCCTTCCGATCTGGAAACTGAAAGAAGCCCGCAGTATATATAAGTCTAGTATTTATTCTGTCGGTCTATTTTCCCAAACCGCTAGAAACGGAGACGTAAACACATGTAATAGATAATAGTAATACGTAAATATTTAAATATATATTAACTCGCAAAGGATTATAACCCGCTGTCATCTATCATGTTGAAGCTAATAGTTTTAGGCGCTTATATATCTGCAAGCTGACATAGGCTTCTTCGTTCTTCTTCTGTTGGGCCAAAAGCTGTAGAAGAGACAGCTTCGATAGCACGACACTCAAAAGGATATTCGCCTATTTTGTTGAGATTTGAGATCCATGTAATGGATCACCTTTCATTAAAGCACATCGCATCACCCATGTCAGCAATCGAACATGTGATCTCATGATCGTGAATTGAAACAAGTAAAGTATCTTATACCTGTTTGAGTTATTAGACTGCATCCATGCTGGGGTACCGCCTTGAAGAATGTTTAGTAGAATGAATCGACCGGAGTACTAATTTTTATTTTCACACCTGGTATTTGTGGTATTATTGTCTTTTGCCAAACTGCAAAGTTACGAGGAGGTAAACACACCAGCACCGGTTGTCGAGAGGTAGTGGAAGGACAAGCACAGACACAAAAACACACACACACTCGCACAAACACATGGACTCAGACACACACATGCACACACTAAAACACATATATATTACTCCTATATACGTGCGTGTGTGTGTATAGAC
The DNA here is from genome assembly GCF_001194135.2 of Octopus bimaculoides. NCBI lineage: Eukaryota > Metazoa > Mollusca > Cephalopoda > Octopoda > Octopodidae > Octopus > Octopus bimaculoides. The sequence goes on from NC_068983.1 coordinate 83,369,573, forward strand.
ACACACAGATATATATACATAGTGTGTGTGCGTGTGTGTGTGTGTGTGTGAGTGTGTGTGTGTGTGTGTGTGTATAAAGCGTGGCTGTATGGTAAGAAGGCGCCAGTGTGACCGTATGGTAAGAAGCTTGCTTCTCAACCACACGGTTCCGGGTTCAGTCCCACTCGGCGGCAACTTGGGCGAGTGTCTTCTACTACAGCCTCGGGCCGACCAAAGCCTTGTGAGTGGATCTGGTAGACGGAAACTGAAAGAAGACTGTCGTATATATGTGTGTGTGTGTGTGTGTGTGTGTGTGTGTATGTTTGTATGTATTTAGGTGTTTGTATTTATATGTGTGTATCGCTTGACAACTTAGCAGTTCGGCAAAAGAGCATAAGTACTAGGCTTACAAAGTCCTTGAGTCGATTTCTTTGACTAAAACCATTTGAGGCGGTGCTCTAACATGGCTGCAGTCAAATGACTCAAAGTAGTAAAACAATAAAAGAATGAAAGAATATGGTATGTGTGCGCGCATGCGCGTGTGTGCGTGTGCGTGCTGCGTGGGTGGGTCGGTGCGTATGCGTGTGTGCGTGTGCGTGTGCGTGTGCGTGTGCGTGTGCGTACACGTGTGTGTGTTAGCGCGTGCGTGCGCACGCGAAGTTTAAAAGGTGAAGACAGGATGTTTGGGAGTTGGAAACATTTATTTAACGAAGTGATTTTTATAGGATTACGTCCGCTTCGCGAGTTGCTTTATGTAATATTAATTTCAGTAAGCAAGAAATTATGCTTTCATGTTAGAAGAAATATGCATGCTTATCATCATGCAATACAATTGCGTATACACAAATCAATGTAAATCAAGAAAACTAGCTCATCCTAACTCATAGACCGTAATCCTATGGTAATCACTTGGTTATAGGAGTGTCTGTGTGGTAGGTATAGGTGCATCTATATATATGTGGTTGTGTGGTAAGTAGCTTGCTTACAAACCACATGGTTCCGGGTTCAGTCACACTGCGTGGCACCTTCAGCAAGTGTCTTCTACAAGGCCGACCAGAGCCTTATGAGTGGATTTGGTACACGGAAACTGAAAGGAGCACGTCGTATATATATATATATATATGTATATATATATATATATATATATTTGTGTGTGTGTGTGTGTTTGTGTATGTTTGTGTGTCTGTGTTTTCCTCCACCATCGCTTGACAACCGATGTTGGTGTGTTTATTTTCCCGTAATCTAGCGGTTCAGTAAAAGATACCGATAGAATAAGTAGTAGGCTTACAAAGAATAATTCCTGGGGTCGATTTGTTCAACTAAAGGCCGTTCTCCAGCATGGGCGCAGTCAAATGACTGAAAAATAAAAGAATAAAAGAACATATACACACACACACATATACTATAAATATGTGTATATATATATATATATATATATAT
>NC_068983.1:83371393-83372023 GCF_001194135.2 Octopus bimaculoides
TATATATATATATATGTATGTATGTACATTCACCTCTCAGACTTCCTGGTGTTATGTCTTTATGTACTCCTCTCACAATAATTTTATTGCTCGCATTTTCTGGCTTTACAGTTACACCGGGACTTGACATTACTTTGCAATTGATTACTAGGTAGACTGTTGACCGAGTCCGTATGAAGAGCTTACTGTGTTAGTCGTACAATTCTCTGAATCCATATCCTATACCATTAACTTAAGTGTGTGTGTGTGTGTTTGTGTTTGTGCGTGTGTTTGCATGAGTGTGTGCGTGCGTGTATGTATACACACACATATATATGTAAAGGCTGTCAATTCACTAGAAGAGTTTGACCATTACCGACATATAATGTTGTTTCTGGAATTGTTTTCCGTTTTTCTTTAGTCACCATGTGACCTGCAAGGGCTTTTAAAGCTCGCAAATCACTTCATCTTTCTTGTTACCGATGCGGCATTAAATTTAATGCCTTGTAATCGAATGCTTGTTCAGTGCAGCACCTTGATTGAGTACTTTCATGCGCCTTATGAGTCCAAATCGGTTGAATTATTCTTTCCCTCATAGATTGTATAAACGATTAGGCTGCTAAAGATATATATACATATATATATATATAT
>NC_068983.1:83372033-83372550 GCF_001194135.2 Octopus bimaculoides
ACAGGGTGTCCAAAAGGTTTCGCCAGATTCTTATTTTGAAAATTATTGAAGGTTTTTCAATTAATTTTATTGTATAGAACAATTATGAATAATAACTACGAATGTGACAATGATGCAACAATGATAACTACGAACGAATGATTTCTGCAGACTGTTGATTAGATTAGCTTCCAACTGCTCACCCTTTTTTTTATCAGATGTTGCAGTAGCGGGTCGTCCAGATCTGGGTGCGTCGTTTACTGAGCCCGTTGTTTCGAACTTGTTAACGAGTGACTTGATGTTCCTACCTTGAACCTCATGAATATGAAATACTTCACTGAGGCGTCAACTTGCCTCACCTGCATTTGAACCACAGGGATAGAAATGTCGGACAGTAGCCTTTCGTTGATTCCGATTCAGTCTAAAAGCCGTTTTCCTAGAAGCCTCGAAGACACACCTGCAATAATACAATAATACAATGTGCGATAAAATAAAAATCGGGCGAAACTTTGTAGAGACCCTGTATATATATATATAT
>NC_068983.1:83372578-83375440 GCF_001194135.2 Octopus bimaculoides
ATATACATATATATATAGATAGATAGATAGATAGTAGGTAGATAGATAGTAGTTAGATAGATAGATAGATAGATAGATAGATAGATAGATAGATAGATAGATAGATAGATAGATAGACATAAATATACATACATACATACATACATACTTACATATATACAGGGATACAAGCGCACATGTATACGCACAGATGCCTACAGTATACAGATACATATTTTCACATTAACAAAATAGTCACTTTTTGTACTAAATGATGTATTGTAGTTTTTGTTTCTCTATATTTCCGCTTCATCCCCTCTGACTGTTTCACACCTGCACACCTTTCTGCCACATCGTCACCAGTTACTATATCCCACCACTTTCGCACTGGCTCCCTTTCAACGCTTTACTCGCATAAACCACTATTAGACTACTATATCAGCAATCGCACTACTCAACGCCACTACTCTAGACATATATGCCCCCCCCCCCATACACGCACAAAAACCACATGCACAGAATTCTCCTACTTATGCTGAACTCAATACAAGGATACACTTCTATGTGTGCACCTACACCCTCGTAGTTTTCCCTTCTTATCTTTTCCACAGAACTTTCCTTGGCCCCTAAACCTCTCACCCGTTTTTTTTTCTTACATACTCACCTTTCATCTTTCACTCATCTCAAACTTAGCTGCTATAATCTTCTTCTGATAAAGTACTAGCATCCAAAGCATTAAGAATTTTTCCTTTCCTGTAAAGCGTTAAGCCAACAAAATATCAGTTAAAATATCTTTCGCGAGTTGTCTTTCACTTTGTGTTCATTGCTTTTACAGCACACACACACTCTCTCTCTCTCTCTCTCTCTCTCTCTCTCTCTCTCTCTCTCTCTCTCTATCTCTCTCTCTCACACACACACACATACATTTCCATACATACAAATGTGTGTATATATATATATATTTATTAATACATATATACATACACATATGTGTGTGTGTACGTGTGTGTGTGCGTCTCTGTGTGTATACTACATATATGTATACAGATATTTATAAAGTATATTTTTGGGGGGTGGGTGATTTCCTATTGTGTGTGTGTATGTGCAACTAATATACATGTCGCTCCATTTATATTCATTGAAGGTTGATCTGGCAAGTGTGTTGTACTTGTATGGCCAACAGGTGGAGTCGTGAACATTACACAGCTTACGTTTGCAATTGAATCTATAAATCACATTAATCATTCGCAGCTTACTATCAAGTTCGCATTATTGCATGTTTGCGGATGTGGTGTGAATACATATAGATATATGTGTGCGTGTGCGTGTGCGTGTGTACTTATGTATTATACTCATATATATGCATATATATATTTATATATATATATATATATATATACATATATATATATACACTTGTACTTACGTGTGCATACATACATATATAAATACATAAATGCATACATACATAGACATGATACAGGAATCCATTTAGCATTTAAAAGTTATATAACATTTTCATTTTTTAATTTGAAACAATTTCGATTCTATTTACTGTTTTGATTTTATATACTTTTAATACTGCCGCTGCTATTTTGTTGTAAATATTGTTGAATACATGTGTGTGTGTGTGTGTGTGTGTGTGTGTGTGTGTGTGTGTGTGTGTGTGTGTGCGTTTTCGCACACGTGCATGTGTTTATTTCTTTGTTTGTGTGTTGTTTTATATACTTTTGAAACTATCATTATCAAAAAGACTAGTGGCTATTCATTATACTAAAAATGGCATACTAAGAATGTGGAAACAAGAAATAAATTGTAGTTCTCTAAGCAGGCCAGCATTCGGAAGACTTTCAAGGAATTTTAAATTCAGTTGAAAACTTGCCTAGATCTGGGGGAATTAAACAGTTTCAATGATACGTAACACACTTTTAGCATTCGTTTCAAAACAAATCTATGCTATTCAATGAGGCAGCTTTCAAAGTTTCTCTATCTTCTACAACTTTATTCAAATGTATTTTAAAAAAATACGGTGGTAGCGACAGGTTTTAAATTTGTCACTGTTTCAAAATTTATCTGACGGAGATGATGTGCAAGACTGATGATATTTAACACACATTGGTTATTTAACACATTGTAACATTGGTTATAGAGCCGGCTTTATAACCAATGTTACAGACAAATTTTGAAAGACTTAATTCTATGATATGGGCGTAGTGAATAAGTTTAATTTTCCACACAATTCTCCATTTCAATCACAGAAAGTTGTTGTTTGGGTAGGTTACACAGCACAGCGTCATTTTGGTTACTATTCTTTCACAATACTATCACAATAGATGCTAAGTTAGAGTTCCAAAAAGACACCTTTTAGCGCCAGGCATGAGAAAAGAAGGAATATTTTAAGGTATTGTTCAAAGGTTAGATGATTTGCCTGCACATAGGCGTCTTGCTGCACCGCAGTTTCATGATTCACAAATTCTAAGAGGTTGCACGGTAGTGATAAGCCGAAATTTTGGTCAGCTCGCTTTGAACTCTCTCACTTGGATTTCTTTTAGAGATATGTTAGAGGTCGGATTTGCAAACCTGCAATCAGAAACAATGAATATTTAGAGTAAAGAACCAAACTAGTTGGAGATAAAAGTTCTGTGATGATCCAATTATAGTAGTTGCAAAAAATGTATGTATATACTGAGCGTAGTGATAGGACGATTTGAGTTGAAAGTAAATTATATAACTATATTGGCAAAAATGACCCTACCAAAATACAATGAGATCATTTTTTATAAAACAAAATGTGTGTATGTATAACCTTGTGCATTTACATATATATGTATGAGTATGTATTTATATATACATGTCATATATATATATATATATATATATATA
>NC_068983.1:83378157-83379454 GCF_001194135.2 Octopus bimaculoides
TATATGCATATATACGTACAGGTATGTGCATACCGACATCCACCTGTATGTATAGGTGCATATCTGGGTACAGGACATTGCAAACAAGACGTAGACAAGAAAACACACAAGCCACATAGAGAACATTTTCCTTCATCAGCTACTCCCGTTTTAACACCGGCGTTTCGAAGAGCTGGGTAGGACGCATCGTTAAAACGGCTCTTCCCATGGACCGCAAATTAAATTTGTATACACAAATTAAACCTTGCCATGGAGGAATGTAGTGGCGGACAAAAAACAAGACAGGAAAACAAACAGAAAAGGCTATACGGCCAGTCGGGAAAAATTATGTGTGTATGAATGCTGTGAGGCATGAACTTGAAAGTGGGGACGAAGAAAACACACAAGCCACATAGAGAACATTTTCCTTCATCAGCTACCCCCGTTTTAACACCGGCGTTTCGAAGAGCTGTGCATTTGTATATAGTAACTGACATGCTTGACTATATTTCCCACCAAACCCCGGGGGTGAATGTGGTGTTTATATCCATCACCATTATGGGCACATCCTTTTCCGAGACGAAATACAACAGCGAAAAGTTGTATTCACGTTCGAGTTTGCAGGACGTGTTAGTTATGGAAATACACATCTTACATATTTCGCTTTTGGTCTTTGTTAGGAATACTGAGGAATTTGAAAACAAATTTTTGTTTGTATTTTTGTTTATTATTATTTTTTTTTTATTCTTAAGAAGTTCAAATACAAATAAATCTATGAATAAATGATAAACTCAGAAAATTTCGGATAAATATACGAAAAGGTAGACAGAATCACCTACTGGCATTGAATCACGTGTCCACCATATAAGAGATGGCTGCGATAAACTACTGAATCACGTGAACCATGGCAACTTCCAATCATTTAATTAGAAGCTTCTATCTGTACAAGCTAGAAGAGAATAAATTTGTTCGACGTATTCAGATAATTGAAATTAGATCTATATTATTTAAACCATTGAAATGCAGAAGAAGCTATACGTACATAACAAAACAATAATATCGAGTAATATTCAATATCAATGCTCTATATCTTTTCTCTTTTCCTAAGACTAATTTATGGAGAAATCTAAGTTGTCTGCGTGTGCATATGTGTGTAGTGAGTTAAACAAAATAGGAGAGTTTGTACACATCATACAAACTTTTTATATCTTACTTTCTGTATGTTATCTATTACCTACACAACTGTACACTCCAATCAAAGCTTCTATACTAAGAGTCCCTAGATTCCCACTGGGGTATTTCGGAATGTGTGTGTGTG
>NC_068983.1:83380306-83381353 GCF_001194135.2 Octopus bimaculoides
ATATACCTATTTATGTATATATATTGTGATCACGTGATGCGCTTTGTATCATTTTAGCATTTGAATGAAACCATCTTGCTGGCTAGGTGAACAGGCCAACATTCTCCACTTGATCGAAATGGTGACTGGAGCAATGTGAAATGAATTTCTTTGTTAAATTATTTTCTTTTGCTTTTCAGATTATTTCAGAGCTAAATTGTATTGTAATTTTACAAAAATACCTACATAAGTTTAAACTGTAATAAGTAAATAAAATTATATAATGGCAACTAGAAGTAAAAGCCGTAATTCAGCATTTGGATTTCCTGCATAATTTCCTATAGCAATGAACCCCCATCAAAGCCTGATGTATCACGACATTATTTATATATAAGAAAACGTGAAGAAAAGATATTAAAAACTTCAACAACAGCGAAAGAATGCTACCGGATTGTTGCTGCAGATGTGCTAACCATATGCAACAAATTTTCTTTTCCTTATATTGGGTTTGAGGGAATAGCTCTAACAATTGACAGATTGATTGAATCTGCTTATAAATTAAACAAAATACCTATCAAGCAAAGAGGAGATAGTTTTGATAAGAAATTAGAGGAAATCACTGACATGTTTGACATATGCACATGCACGTGTTATGACAAACAAATAAAAAGATCTGACTGTCATAGCAAATACCACTTCCTTGTCGAAGCCAAGGAGTCGAGCATGCTATCAATTTAGTGGCAAAAGCTTCTGAAGTCAGAACAGGCTACGAAAATAGGCACAAATTCATATTAAATGTACAGAAATCACGACAAAGTTTACCTCACATTGGCTGGAAAAAACAATGGTCATTTAATTAAATAGTAAATATTATTAATGCTTATTTTATGGTGTTCACTGTCCATGTATTTCGTTTGAAGTTCGTGCATAGGTCTTTTTTTTTTTTTTTGTATACCATAATAGCCATTAAGAATTTACATTTCTTTTTACGTTGTAAGTACTTTTCTGAATATAGACTTTTCTTACAAAAAAAAAAATATTAATACAAACTATATAAATAAATAAATA
>NC_068983.1:83381574-83383983 GCF_001194135.2 Octopus bimaculoides
GGTCGAATACTTTTTAAAATTTGTTAATTTATTTCTCACACCAACATGAACAGCAAGCAATATGTGGAATCAGAATATAAAATTTCGACCCTCACCCCATGTATGTTTATATATATATATATATATATATATATATATATAACAACGCTTCTGTTTTATTATTCTAAATAGGTTTGAGTGCGAGGTATTTAATATATCAAGACTAATATCGATATTATTTATTAACTTCTTTTCACAGAATTCTTTCTAAAACTAGGCATGAACTATTTCATGTTATTCTGATGTTATATTTCATTGAGAATTTTATCATACCTATAGTTGGACTTCATCATCAAACATGGCGACACAATCTATTAATTTTGCCTCCTGTTTAGAGGCTAACAATTGAGAAATAGACATTTGGAAGCGTGTTTACAGGTTGACAAACACTCTGATCTTACATTTTAACTGTAAATATCCTGGCAAAAATAAGCAGTTATTTTTCGATTTAAATGTTATATGCAAGGCAATTTGAAGAGAAATAATCGGGTGGAAGATTCTAGAGTCAAAAGCCAAATATAAGTGACTGCATAAAATTTCCTGTCACAACTATGAGTTAACCAAAAGTCGCGCGTAGCTTGGTGGTGAGAGGTATTCGCTTCACGATCATAAAGTCTTGAGTTCAATTTCCGACAGTGCGATGTGTCTTGAGCAAGACACTTTATTTCACGTTGCTCCAGTCCATTCAGCTGACAAAAATGTGTAGTCCCTGTATTTCAAAGGGTCAGCCTTGCCACATCCTGTGTCACATTGAATCCCCCTGGTAACTACGCTAAGGGTACGCGTATCTGTGAAGTACTCAGCCACTTGCACGTTAAGTTACGAGCAGGCTGTTCCGTTGATCGGATCAGCTGGAACCCTCGTCGTCGTAACCGACGGATTGCCAGACAGTCCAGTATATAATTTACCTATAAAATGAAATGGATGAGAATTTTTGAATTGTTTACGTTCTACGCTTCATATGAAAACTTTGTAAATTCTATTAACAATTATCTGCTGAAGGACTTTCTGACACATGTGGCTCATTTTCTTTGTCTATCCACAAATGTATTGATTGTGGTCATTATCTGTTGAATATTACTCAGCGAGATCATTCCTATACATCTAGATGATAAAATCATAAACCAAAGATTCATATCGGATTAACCAAATATAACTTTAAGGCTCATCTTGAGCAGATAATTTTTGTTTTATTATTCAACACACAGGAAAATTGCAGAACAATATTGTCCGAGTAGTAGACTAATCTGAACGGTAGACTTAATTTTTAGTGAGATACTTAATCTGCTTACAAGTTTGAGTGTCATAAGCAATTATCCCTTTCTTGTAAGCATTTGGGCATATCGAAAAAGTAAGTAGTTAATCTATGTCATCCTTGCACAAGTATGTAGTTAATCAAGATTGTTTGTGTAAGAGTATGAAATCAAGTACAGATATTACACAGATGATATAAACTATGGAAATAGCCAGATGTAACCATTAAACAATTTCAAACAAGGATATGGCAATTTTTTCATTTGCTTCGCATCAAAGGCATCTTAATTTTATTTTCTCAGACCTAAATAAACCTTAATTGAAAGCAGTTTAGCAGTTTTGATATGGCCATCTCGTCATTTTAGAGTTATAGAGGACCTCTATACCTAATGTGCCTTTCTTTGTTAAAAGATTGATTTGAGAGGTATTTGGCTGCTAGTTCTAGCAGCTCTGTTGCCCATGTAAAGGCTACTTCATTGTCAGGCATGCTGACGGAAAATTTAAACTTAAAATAATATCCAATTTGTAACACATCTATTTTAAAGGTTTCACACAGACACACACGCACAAACACACACACACACACACTCTCTCTCTCTCTCACACACACTCTCTTTCTCACACACACACACACGAGCATACATGCACACACCTACGCACACATAAACAGACACACACACACACGCACAAATATTTATTGATAAGTGAAGAGATGGTTAATTACCGACCTACCCAATTCTTGTCAATATTGAAATGTTCAGCCAATAATTACAAGATATATAAACATATGGGAATTTGTAGATATAAAAAAACATTTAGATAACCAAGTTTGGAAGTCAAAAGTACATGTTTAAGATTACAAATAATTGGCAAAGAGTCATTATGAAGCTATTGCCCTCGAGCATTAAAGAAGTAACATATAAGCACAAGCATAAATACATATATGCAAACACATGTGCACGTAGACATGGGCACTCGCAAGTGTTTATATATACATTTATAGTGCCTATATACATTATATCATAAACTAACTTCGGCAATAAAATGAAAATGCCTATGTTCATCTGTGTGTGTGTGTGTGTGTGTGTGTGTGTGTGTGTGTGTGTGTGTGTGTGT
>NC_068983.1:83384540-83392040 GCF_001194135.2 Octopus bimaculoides
GTGTGTGTGTGTGTGTGTGTGTGTTGTGTGTGTGTGTGTATATATATATATACACATGCAGTAATATAAGGTTTAAGATGTGTATATATAAACACATATATACACATATATATGCTGTATGATATATATATACACATACAAACAGACAGACGGACAGACAGGCAGATAGATAGATAGATAGATAGATAGATAGATAGATAGATAGATAGATAGATAGATAGATAGATATGGATATATAGATACGTACACATCCACATATGCAAAGAGACACATGTAACGAAATCTATTATAGATTCACTATATTTATCTATGTAGGCATCATTTCAATCTGCTTCGTGCTTGCCTAGGCTGGTTTCATCTCCAGCATATATTTTCGCTAATTTGTAGTTCTTAAATTCGGGCTCGAAATTATAAACTGCAAATACCTGGGAGTGTAGGACAGAAGAATCTCAAAAAAAAAGAATGAAAAGAAAGGGCTATGAGTTCATAGTGAACAGCCAGAAGAATGAGTGGAGAATAAGGTTTTAGCCAGTGGAGAATCGCAGTTGGAGGTTCGTAACGCCTCTCGTAACTTCAGGCATTTCAGGTGTTTGCAGAAGAAAAACCATCTAGTATAACGTAGAGGCTGCTGCGAAAGCCTCTTGATGGCTCTAGCTGGAAATAAGTGATCGACGGGGATAGTAGAATTCCGCTCGTACACAGCCCTAGACGTGATCGCCAGGAAAAAGTTGTACGTTGTAAAACATGAAACAGCCTATTCTTTGTTGGCACTCCGTCGCTTACGACGTCGAGGGTTCCAGTTGATCCGATCAACGGAACCGCCTGCTCGTGAAATTAACGTGCAAGTGGCTGAGCACTCCACAGACACGTATACCCTTAACGTAGTTCTCGGGGATATTCAGCGTGATACAGTGTGACAAGGCTGACCCTTTGAACTACAGGCACAACAGAAACAGGAAGTAAGAGAAAGTTGTGGTGAAAGAGTACAGCAGGGTTCGCCACCATCCCCTGCCGGAGCCTCGTGGCGCTTTAGGTGTTTTCGCTCAATAAACACTCACAACGCCCGGTCTGGGAATCGAAACCGCGATCCTATGACCGCGAGTCCGCTGCCCTAACCACTGGGCCATTGCGCCTCCAAAAACCGCCTGTAAGTCCAGGATAAATGACCAACAATTTGTCCAAGCGTTGCATGTATAGATGTATGTGGAACATGTGTGCACGGTACTCGTACGAATGTATAATATAGATATAGATACATGTATAAGTAACAAAGATGTACAAGCGGCTCCGTTTAATTAATTAATTAGAACATTATACCAATTTGAAAGAAACCGCTCTCTTCCGATGGTCGCATAGGCGTCAAACATAAGGAATAAACTATTTTTATAAACAGATTTACATCAATGATAGAAACCAAAATATCTACATTGTTTTCTATTGTTATATCTGTGGCAGAATTCTGGTAGAAACAATGTAAATATTTTGGTTTCCATTATTGATGTAAACGTGTTTATAAAAATGGTTTATCCTTTACGTTTGATGCTTGTGCGACCATCTGAAGGGAGCGGTTTCTATCAAATTAATATAATGCTCTCATTAATTAATTAATTAATTAAACGGAGCCGCTTGAAACGGCCGTAATGAACAGTCACTTGTACATCTTTGTTACTTATTTATATTCTGTGCACCTAACTTGGAATCTGCACTTCGGAGATACTATAGAAAGGACCTTTATATAAAAAGTACATGTCTGAATTACCAAGAGCGGATATCTTCATTTAGGTGGGTTGAGGTGTTTGCACATACGACGGGAATATTAGGTAAAAACACCCTTACACGAAGTCCTGATATTCAATATTCAAATAATATTGTTGAGGTGTACAGACTATACCGAACTAGCAAGGTGCCTCAATATAAGTACCTAATTCAACTGAATCTTAATTACATTTTGTGTGTGTATGCGTGTATAAACATATATATATATATATATACAGATATATATATATATATATATATATATATATATGTATGTATGTATGTATGTATATATATATGCATGCATATATGCATACATACATACATGCATACATACATGTGTGTACGTACTTGCTTGTATGTGTAAGAATAGTATTAACTTGTATAATCATTGTAAAAAAAATCTTCTTTAATAGGGGTTCACCTGCGGCTACATGACATCCGTTGTAAACACAGATTAGATGTGATTAGATAACTTTATTTCAGGCTATCTTCTAAATTTTCTTAACCACAAACACACATATATATATGTGTGTGTAAATATATGTGCGTGTTTGTGTGCACATATAAATATTTAAATATATGCATGTATATATATATTTATATATAAATATACATATGCATGCATATATATGTATATATATAGATATATATATACACACACACACAAACGCACACATATATATATATATATATATGTATACACACACACACACTCACATATATATGTAAATATTTTATTCACAGAATTGTTTTGAGTTTTTTAGTTTAAGTGGCCTGAAATAGGTTCTTTTGAAATTGTCAATTTTTGGCATGTGTGTGTGCGTGTGTGTATTTGTGTGTGTGTGTGTGTGTATGTGTGTGTGCGTGCATGTGTGTGTGTGTGTGTGTGTGTGTGTGTGTGTGTGTGTGTGTGTGTGTGTGTGTTTGTGCGTGCATGTGTGTGTGTGTGTGTTTCTATATGTGTGTATAACATCGCATGAAGATAGGCTAGAGAGAACGTTGTTCAATATCTGCTGCAGAAGACGTTACATTTCATCCATACGTGAGACAGGTAAATTGTGTCCGGTTACTGTTGAGCTCCAGGTCAAACATAATGAAGCAGACCTTTGATCAATAATATTCCAGCTATGACTATCCCACTTTATTTCGTACATGGTGTATCTAGGACTACGTCATCCAATGCATCTATTTTTTACGGCGATGGAAAGTGACTTAAAGAACCGTGCGTGGTGTTTCTGGTAGGACAAAGTGACCAAACAGTCTAGTGGTTCTTTTACTGATAGCTTCTAAACCCTCCTTCAGCCATTCGAATTAGTGGAAAATTTCTCCCGTTCCCCGCTCTTTATTAATGAGTATTCATGATTTTGCATCCGTCCTTATATTTGTTCTTTTTTCACGATGTTATTTGAAATCTTTGAAAGTTTAAAACCGTCTTTTATGAAACATCCATTTTTTAATTGAACAATCCTGAAAGGCAATTCACACTCCTGTTGGCCTGTCTCACTTTTAGAGCCATTGAGACAGTATGTTCTTCAGTGGATTGTTTTTAGGTGTATGTCGTTGTTTTAACCCATTAGTCACTGAACACATTTATTATGAAAACTTTCAACTATTTTAAGGGAAATATGGCTGCTGTTTTTAGTAGGTTGAAGGTCACTTTGAATGTCTCTCGTTTTCTCAGGATTATGAATTAGTATTGATAATACACACCATTCATAACAGTCGCTTTTCTACTCAAAATCAAATATACTTTTCTATTACTATATCGTAATTTTCATTGGTTTGGGGTTAATTGAATCTGACATTTAGTTTCTACGATATGCCACATTTTCCATTTTGTTTACTATATGTATGCTATGGAAAATAAGAGAATGAACACCATAATTTTCTTCTTCTTTTTTCCTGTAGATCAGATATCTGATTCTTTTGTATGAAATCATTATTAATTTTAGTTTGGCGATTCGTTGTACTGGAGCTTCAAAACTATCGCTTACCTAATTGTTTCTTTTTTAGTCCTTTATTTTGGAATAACGTGTCACCAATGGCGTCTTAAAGGAGCGAAACACGCCTGTTTCTTTTGCCAGTAGGCTTTTTTAAAAACCGGATCTATTCTAATTTTAATTAGAACCTTGTCTCAGTTCAACAATGTGTCCAGTTTAACAATGCTTAATCTTTAAACATATACACATCCTTCATATTTTCTGCTCCTCTGTAAGATGGATTATCCATTTGATAAACAATAATCCTTTTATAGAGAAGAGATATCAAGCTTTTGTTCGCTGACAGTAAATAATTAGACTTGCTAATGTTATAGCTTGGTGAAATAAATAGGCATAACCACTGTGGTGTTGGTATTGTGTCATTAATATAGCTGTTGACAGTTATAATGTTTCATGTATTGTAGTAACCATGTATTTCAACCGGAAAATGGAGATTCTGAGCCTTCCAGTTCATTCATTGATCAACTTTAGTAACACTGGCTCATGTTTGTGATGACACTAGACAATTCTTAACTTTGATTCGTCAATTTTTTTCTTTTTTCATATATGCCATGCTCTGTTTTAGCACAATCCAAACATGGTTGGTTTCTTTTAGTGTAATAGTGAATTCAACAGTGATATTATTTTTTTCAAAATGTCACGGCAAAAGTTTTTGCATTGATTTCTGTTTGAAGAATTCTTATTCTTTTCTTTTACTTATTTTATCAGAATTGTTTTTCACAGTAAAATTTTTATTTCAGTATGTTTCATTTGTTTTTCTCATGATAACTCAAAGAGGTATTTGCTGACTAAATTATTTAACTTTTTCAATGTTCATCATATACCAGACCCCCAATTCATATCACTAAGTGTGAAGAGTTTTTTCTCTTAATTCTTAGTAGTGCTTGTTCTATCTTTTCCTTTTTATTGTTTCTTTCTTCTGATTTATGACGAGTTTGCTCGAGGGACTACTTAAAGTTTACTTCTGTTATCCTGGATACGACTAATACTACCGAATATATTATTTTGTTCAGCATGTTAGCATATTAGCTTGTTTAGACGGATAACACTGTGATTTGTTTTGTGTTTTTTGGGGGTTTATTTTAAAGCATTCGCTCGTTAAAAGGTCCTTAGACCACTGAAAACATAAGAGTTACTTGTATAAAATAGACGCTAGACAGAAGCCAATAGGGGACGATGTACATTAGACTTAAACAAGACTGTGGAAGGAATTCCAGAGTTCAGAGGTGCGTGGGAAGAAACTGGTACTGTAAAGTGCTTTACGACACTTAGGACGTTGCACAGTATACTGATGAGAACTGGATGCAAGACTAGTTGAAACGCTAAGTTCTTAAAGGAGGAACCAGAGAAGAGAGCTCAGCTGAAAAATGTCCATGAAAATACTTATAGAAAAGAGACAAGGGAGCCACACGACGATGATGAGAGAGTGAATCCAATTTAGAAGATAGACCAGAACCAATGCTGAGACCCCCTTCGGTCATGACTGACCATGGGATTACACCTAGAAATTTACCCTCACAGGCACAAGTCCGGGCAAGATTGTTTATAGAAGACCAGCAGTCGCCCATGCATACCGGTCTCCCCTCTCCACGCCACCAGTGTTATCCAAGAGAAAGGCAAAGGCTGATACAGCTTGATACCTGTGACGTTGCAAATCATTTCTACAGCTGAGTGAACTGGAGCAACGTGAAATAAAGTGTCTTGCTGAAGAACACAACACGCAGCGCGGTCCGAGATTCGAACTCACAACCTCGCGAGCTATATGCCTTCACGATCAGAACCAATAGCATTACAAATACGGCGTTGAATGCAGTCCAACAAAGTTAAACAATCCGCAAGAGCACCTACCCACATGTAACAACAGTACCCAATGCAGGGGCGAATGGTGGACTTATAAAGATAAGGAATAGTATTAGGACTCTCCCAAGTTTATTTACTATATCTTAGTATTAAGATATTGCCATATCTTGTATTATATATCGCCATATCTTGTATTGTATTATCTTGTTTCTGTTGTAGACTCAAGGATAGCGATTTTGAGAGGTGGCGATTAGGTGATGCCATCACCCCCACCCCCAGTGCTTCACTGCAACATTTTACCCCAAAATTATTCAGTTTAACTTTGCTGTTCATCCTTTCGGGATCGATAAAATAAAATAGCAAGCAATTCAACGATATCGACTTATTCTCGCCCCACAAAATTCCTAGCTTTTGTATCTTGATAAAAAGCCATTATGTTATTGTCTTATATTGCATCTCTTGTTGTTGTTATTAGTTATGTACGAATGTATGTAGATGTGTGAGTGTTTTTACTTATGTGTGTGCGTTTTGTTGTGTGTGTGTGTGTGTGTGTGTGTGTGCGCGCGTGCGCGCGCATATGCACACAAAATTACATACGTACATTGGTATATATTTATATACATACATACATTCACACGCATACATAGATGTACACACATATATATATACAGACACACATTCATATATACATATACGCACACATACATTCACACGTACATATATACATACATGCATATACACATACATATATACACACAAACATACAAGCATGCATACATACATACATACATACATACATACATACATACACACACACACACATACACACATAGGCATAAGGCTAGTTCTCAGACAGACTCAAAGCAGACGTTGAAGAGTGAAGGACTATGTCAGAGAAAACGACTCTGACAGAGAAAACTAACAACACCAATTGATTGTTCAATCAACACATTAAACAAACCAGTGGATAGTTAGTAAAGAAGTGACATTGATCTAACGCGCTTGTTTATTTTACTTTTATTGGTATAATGACACTCCATCTTTATCATTTTACATATAGTAAAAAGAACAGTGTATTTGTAGTCGTTAGAGCGCCAGTTAATATGCCTTTACAGCATTTAGTTACGTAACTCTGAGTTCAAGCTTCCGTCGACTTGCACCCATCTACTGTTATGTAAGAAAATACTTCGTGAAATATAAAAAAACAAAAATTCCTCTTTTCTATTGGGTAGGTGCATAAATATTGCAGCTTTTTTTCAGCAAATTTTATTCAACAAAAACAATAACAATATTTAACAAAAACATCTTTAAATTACGGTATGACCGTCTGCCAAGCAAATGGGAGGCAGTAATTGAAGTAGATGGTGAATATGCTCCGGAATAATCATTTAAAGATGTTTTTGTTATATGTTGTTGTTTTTGTTGAATAAAATTTGTTGAAAAAAAGCCGCAATAATTATGCACCAACCCAATATATATTTAAGATTCTCTTCTTAGTATTTTTATCTTTCTCAGTTTTTATACATTCTTTTTCTCAACCTTCTTTATTACAATATTTTTGCTTGTTTTTTATTCTGTTCTTTTATTTCTATATTTATTTCAGTTATTTGACTGCAGCCATGCTGAAGCACCGCCTTGAAGGATTTTTGTCGAACAAATCGATCCCAAGATTTATTTTTAAAGCCTAGTACTTATTCTATCGGAATCTTTTGCCGAACCACTAAAATACGGGAACGTAAACACACCAACACCGGTTGTCAAACGGTGATGATGGGACAAATACACACACACATATACGACGGGCTTCTTTCAGTTTCCGTCTGCCAAATCCACTCAGAAGAAACTTACCCAAAGTACCGTGGAGTGAGACAGAACCCAGAATCATGTGGCTGGGAAGCAAACTTCTTACCACACAATTTGTTTAGTATCTTATTTTATTTGA
>NC_068983.1:83394577-83398630 GCF_001194135.2 Octopus bimaculoides
ATATATATATATATATATATATATACACTCACACATACACACACGCGTGCGAACATGCGCACGCACACACACACACACACACGCACACATATTGCAAATTGCAGTTGATCCAATTTAATCTGTATGATCTATATACCCCAAAATTTCAATCAATTGATTTCATTGCAGTTATTTCTCTTGGCTATTAATTTCTTGATTTTAAACAGCTCTAAAGAATACTTCTGCGGACAAATTACATAGAAAACTCAGTGAATCGGTGTTTTACAATTTACCATATTAAGTATATATGAGAACCTATTATTATTCTATTTTCCCGTTGAATGCTCATCTAGGGTATATGCTTGACACCATATTTTTGAAAAAGATGACTGTGAGGGATGAATTATGTATGAACGGAAGCCTACTTTTACGTTTCACTTTGTAAAGTGAGAGAACAGGAGAAGGTCATAAAATATGAACGATTCAAGTTCAGTAGGTCGTGCTTCAAGAACCCTGTGAACAATTCTTGCAATTCCAAGCAATGCTGATTTTTGTGGGTGTTCTACCTTCACACTTGGACCAATTTTTTTCAGCCATGTTGGTAGTTGAGTGCTGATACTTCCAAGTGACCAATTATTATTGGTATCACATCTTCTCTCTTCATTGACCGCAACGTTCGTATTTACCACTTTAAATTGTCGTAGTTGTCACCGGGGCATGCTATGTTGATAATCATACATATTCTTTCTTTTTAATTCCCTACAACAATGTCCGGTTTCCTATGTCTGGCCATGTGATCGCACTGGGTAATAATTATTATCATTATTATCCCTTCGTAACACAGTGTAGGTAAAAATGCACCGGAGTCTTTAGTCATCTGTCAAATCACAAGAACCTCAGACAGATAATACTTTCCTTAAGATGTGCGCTGTGCCCAAATAGGCTGCTTTTTGCAAGACAAGTCTTGCATGAGATTTTCAGTTGCCTTAAGCAGTCTTGAAGTTTCAATGCAATTGAGCCCAACGCTCCGATCACTACTAGTATCACTTTTACATTACCCTCTCGCGTTCCATACAGTTTTGCCATTTCCACTTTCATTTCGGAGTACTTGGTTATTTTTCAACCTCCGTACTCACAACATTCATGACATTTGGTATGGCTACATTAATTATCTAACAGTATTTGCCTCTCTTATTCAATATGACAATATTCGGCCGATGGTGTTCGATTATACGATCCGTCTGAAAATCATAGTCCATTCTCCTGCATAACTTTACTTGGTACACTGTTACTTCATATTGGTATTTACGGCATAAACCAATGAAGATATACACACTATCGTGCGGGGCTTGTAATCTTTTTGAGCAAGGCTCTCACATTCAATTACCAAGTGGATCATATTTTCCACACTTTCCACAGAGTCTGCATTTCTTGGTGTCAGAAGTTTTATAGATGTTATACTTCACTTAATTGGTAGCGAGAGCCTGGTCTTGTGCAGCAATGATCAAGCTTTCGGTGGTACGCTTCAAATCACCTCGCTAAAGTCATGCCCACGATGTTCTATTATCCTGTGTATTCCTTTCAAACTGTCCATGCATTCTCATTTCAAGGTCTTCTTTTCTCTTCTTCTCAGCTCTTTGGTTAAACTCTCCCTTGCCCATCATTTCATGTGCATTTACACCCATATCTTTCACGGCTTATTGCATCAGATCTTCCTCACTATTTACCAAATACTTGCCAAGCATTCTCTTTTCACTCCTTATACAATGGTCTATACTAATTAGTCCTCTGCCACCATTCTTTCTTTTCATATACAGTCTGTCTATGTTTGCTTTAGGGTGTAGCGCCCCATGCAGTGTCGTCAACTTTCTCTTCCTTCTATACAGCGTTGATATTTCCTCCTTACTCCATATTATTATTATTTATTATTATTATAAAGGCGGCGAGCTGGCAGAATCTTTAGTATGCCGGACAAAATACTTAACGATATTTCGTCCGTTATTACATTCTGAGTTCAAAGTCGATTGTGCCTTTCATCCCTTTGTAGTCGATGAAATAATTACCAGTTGAGCACTGAGGTCGATCAAATAAGTTTCTGTGCAGCACTAGGGTCGATGTAATCGACTAATCCCCTCCCACCAAACTTACGGTCTTGTGACTTGTCATTGTTGCTGTTATTATCAATAGTTTTTAGTAAGTCAGACTTGTTTGCTTCTGCTCTCTCTCTGTACCTTTTTGGATATCTACTCGTTTCCAAAAATTGAATAATTTTATCACGTCGCGTTAGCCTGTATACAAGAACAGTGAGGTTTATTTAATTAGTTCTCACTCCACTTTGTAAAAAAAAAGAACAAGATAAAATAATTGAACAATTTGGATTTTCTTTCTTTTGTTCTACTTAACGTCGTTGGATATCAACACGCCTTCAGATGACATTTTTATATATCGTACTGCGTGGCCCTCTTTCTACAAGACAAGTAAAATTCATTTCAATGATGTTCGCCTAATTTTGTATGTAAAAATGAAAATTTGTTTAATATTTTGAACTTGCTTTTGGTTTGATTTGATTCATGTTGTTAACAAGTCAACGAGGAAACGCCCTTCAAAAATAGGAAACAAATATTCCTGCGAACGTCAGACCGAAAATCGAACGGGCCTGTTTTGCAGTGAAGTATTAATGATATACAAGCAACATTTTTGAATTTTGTGTAAAATGAGATGCAGCGAATAAAGCGGTTTAAGGAACACGCTCGGCAGCGACGACAGTGCTGTCACACATACAGACATGTAAGCATAGTACATATACATACATACATACATACATACATACATGCACAAGAATACACACACACACACACACACACACACACACACTCTCTCTCTCTCTCCCCTCTCTCGCCTTGCCCCACTCTTTCTCTCTCTCTATCTATCCATCTTTCTTCCTTTCTTTAATGTTTGTCGAGAAAGACATGCACAAATAAAATTTGCCGAGTTTCTCCAACTCTGAACCTTGGAATATGAAAAATAACGACAGTCCAGAAGGAAGCTGCAATGACATTATCTTCATAAAAACTCTTTCGCATCGCCTTGCTCGAAGAATTTAATAAGTTATCTACTTGTGCCTCGAGAAGTAAGGAAGTAAATAGACACCTTTAATTTTCAAAATTTCTGATCTAAACGTCTTAATGTTTTCAGTGGTGTAGAATTTACAATGTAATTATTCTTTTTCATTCCAGGTGCCATTATATTAAAAATTTGCGAAGAGTAACCATGACACGTACAAAAAATTCAGCAGAACTGTCAGATTTTCAAAGAGATCGTATGTTGGGCAATCTGAGGCTGGTCTTAGCCAGCGAAAGATTGCCGAAAATCTTCAAATTCCTCTTGCTATTGTTAATAGAATTATAGTGCAATTCAAATGCCAAGGAAAAGAATCAACAGATTCTCGTCCCGGCCAACCTGGGCCCTCAGAAAGGAAGCTTCGCTGTTTGAAAAGAATTGTGGAAAACAAACCCTGTTCAAAGGCTTCTGATATTGCAAAACAGCTAGAAGTTAGTCCAAGAACGTGTGTTGCATATCTGCATAAGCTTGGGTATTATGGACGAGCAGCTAGAAGAAAACCTCTCTTTCAACCAATTAATATCAAATAAAAGATTTTGAAAATTAAAGGTGTCTATTTCCTTCCTGCATGTATGTGTATGTATACAGGCGCAGGGCGTGGCTGTGGGGTAAGAAGCTTGCTTCCCAACCGCATGGTTCCGGGTTCAGTCCCACTGCGTGGTACCTTGGGCAATTGTCTTCTACTTTGGCCTCGGGTTGACCAAAGCCTTGTAAGTAGATTTGATAGACGGAAGCTGAAAGAAGCATGTCGTATATATATGTATATATATCTGTGTCTGTGTGTCTGTGTGTCTGTGTTTGTCCCTCCATTACCACTTGACAACCGGTGTTGATGTGTTTACGTCCCCGTAACTTAGCGGTTCGGCAAAATACACCGATAGAATAAGTACCAGGCATAAAAAATAAATATATATGTGTGTGTGTGTGTGTGTGTGTGTGTGTGTGTGTGTGTGT
>NC_068983.1:83398869-83402280 GCF_001194135.2 Octopus bimaculoides
ATATATATATATATATATATATATATATATATATATATGACTTTAACTGCATCGCGGAAGTCCCTCACCGTTCGCTTCTTTTACAGAGCTTAGAAAAACTGTAGAACCGCTGCAATAAGCGCGTAGATCTGAAAGCGGGATATGTTGAATAAAATCATAATTAACTGATCCTATATATTTTTCGAGCATCATCCGGAGTATTCGAGAGGTTCCAATATTATTGTTGTTGGTGTTGTTGTTGTTGTTGCTGTTGTTGTTTGTAGTAGTAGTAGTAGTAGTAGTATCGGTGGTGTGGAGGTGGCATGGCAGAGCGTTGGCAGCGTTGTCGGGCTTGATGAAATAAGTACCAGTTGAGCTCTGGAGTCGATGTAATCAAGTAGCCACCTGCTCTAAAAATTTCAGGCCTCGTCGTCGTCGTCCTCGGTATTTCTTGCCATGGGAAGTCGTCTTTTGCGAGGTTTGAAAGAAGATTGTTCCGTTCCAGAGTATTTTACAAGAGAAACCTGTCAAAGTAACCGAAATATCGTTTTTTTTTTTGCCAAATGAGCCATATCAGACGAAACCTGTATCCAGTGGCAGTAACCACCCACCATCCCTTATGAACTTACCGTTCCAGATGCCAAGTTTTATGGCCAGTAAGCTGTGTTGGATATGATCCTCCTCGAGTATGATGCAGACTCCTTTCACTTTTTATCGGCTTATATCTATCAATATCTCCAACCCTCTCTGCAGTGACTCGAACACAAAAATATACAGAAGTGATAATTAGATCATCCTCGACAAACAAGTCGTGCGACTCCAAATGCTTCCAGTCGGCAAACGATTTACCGGTCTGATCACTAAACAGATAGTGCAGTACATAGTATCGATCCAGAACCAAGCCTTTGGACAATTGCGCAATAGCGACGGTCGAAACAGTCGAAAACTTTAGTCTGATCAAATTTATTGCCGACCCGTTTTATGCTGTATCACATGAGTTGGAAGTTGTTCAGGATTAATCTGCCTGAAAGCTCGCAGGTTTGTGTGTCAAATGCCAACGTATTAGCATGCACCTTTGCCAAAACTCTTTCTCAACAAAGTCACTAATCTCATGCTTACAAATCTAAGAATGTTTCTAATTGCAGTAAACAACTACCAATAGAGCAATGAACATGTCCGATATGTAGCTATAAAGCTCGGAGGGTAACCCTACCTGTTCCGACGTTCAAAATGTCTAGGTTTGTTTTTATGCTGAAATCGGCTTTTACCGGATTTTTGAGGTTGACCGTCGAGCCAGACATCGAAGACACCCGTCTGTAGTTTGTCGATCTTCACAGACATTTTGTTTAAGCTCTACCAAAAAGGCGCACACATCCGTTTGGGATTGGATAGTACATTCTCACTGCGTTCAGTCGAATATTGAAATGTTTGTTGCTATGCTGCGCCTTCGACATCGGAATAACCATTGAATAGCTATCTTCCCTTCACCTTATTCGAATGCACACGTCTTAATTCAGACAATGAAACCGTCATGTTTTGAAAGAAAATCTATGACAGGAACACATTCTCACTGCTTCTAATTCGTACTTCATATGCTATGCTGTTTCGAATAGAATCTAACTTTGAATCTAACTACCAGTTCCTTCACCAGTCTGTTATATTTGGTGTTAGTCCCTTACTAAAACTAATTGATTCTGTACCTCTTTACTGCGATCCGCCACCTTTCGTTGCCAAATGCTAGCATCAGTTTCCACTTACAGCCTCGCTAATTCATTCACTGCAGCCTTTCCGGAACTGGAATGATGCATTTGTTTTCCAGAAACTAGGGCCCTGGCCAGATGATCTATCTAATCTAACTATGCACATCATGAACCCGTTATCTGTGTAGCTAACCACCTTCAATTGAAAACATCCTATATTGTCCTACGCCTTTCACGGGATCATAATGTTAGCAAAGCTCTAGCTGCTTTTATTACTAAAAGTTATTGGGAGGCGAGTGATTGACAAAAACTTAAGAGCGTCAGGAAATATTCCTTGTAGTATTTTGATGCGGCCTTTTGCATTTCAGGTTCTAATCCCGCTGAGGCTAAAACTGCCTTTCAGCCTTCCAGGTTTGATAAAATGAAGTCCCAGATAAATACTGATGTCCATGGTATCGACTACCATTCTCCTCAAAATTACCGGCCTTGTACCTAATTTGAAAACAATTGTTAAATCTATTAAAGCTAACGCCATTTTACTACTTGTAATTGTTAAAGAGTAAACATCATTGCTCACAACTGTGTCTGCTTATTCAATTGTCATCATTAGGTTTTTGCTAGTCCTTTTTCTTTTTTCCTTTCAATGTATGTTTTTATTAACAGAATATTCAAAATTCTTTTACGTTGCTTCCACATTTACAGCTAACACCACCTTCCGCTCCTCCGGTGGAAGCCATCTTATATTACAAGTAAACAATATTTGCAAAATATATTAAATGTTTAAAACGAACCCTGTTTTTCCACCCCGGGGTATTTGGGTGGGCGATCAAATGTCTTTGCTGATAAAATAGACCATAAAACAAGCAAATAGAAAAAGAAAAAAATGAAAAGAATAATAATGTTTTTCATCAAATGAACGAAGAAAATCCAATTCTTCTCCGGAGCTGTGTTACAGTAGTCCGTTCATCGCAAACAACATTGATGATGATGATGATGATGATGATGATGACGATGATGATGACGACGACGACGACGACGATGACGACGACGACGCCGATGATTATGATGATGTCTTATTTTTTTCTTTTAATTTGCCAGCGCTAACAGAAACATGAAAATTATGTAATAAAAGGCACAATTTTAAGGATGAAGTATACATATTTGTTGATTAACAAAAGCCTTTTTTTTTTTTAAAATAGCTATCTGTGTGATAACAGAAACGCACACATTCACACACATGTACACATCTATATCCTCATACGTAGTTATGTGTATGCATACATACGCCCACGCACACACATATATGTACACAATTATGTAGGTGGTCGCACTCCCGCTCACACATTCTCACAAACACAAATAACAAAAGCTTTGATTTAGTAAACGCACATATTAATATGCATATGTGTCTATATATGTATATGTGTGTGTGTGTGTGTGCATTCTTTTTCTTTTATTCTTTTACTTGTTTCAGTCATTTGCCTACGGTTATGCTGGAGCACCGCTTTTAAGTGTCTTTTAGCCGAAGAAATCCACCCCAAGACTTATTCTTTGTAAGTCTAGTACTTATCCTATCGGTCTCTTTCTTTTGCCGAACCGCTAGTTTGCGTGAACGTTAACACACCAACATCGGTTGTCAAGTGATGCTGATGGAACAAACACAGGCACAAAGACACACAAACTCACACACGCACACACACACACACACACACACACACACACACACACATAT
>NC_068983.1:83403169-83403924 GCF_001194135.2 Octopus bimaculoides
GAGAGAGAGAGAGACAGACAGACAGACAGACAGACAGACAGACAGACGACAACTGATGAAGGGCTGTTCTTTGTGTTACTTGTCCTGTTTTCCATTTTCTTCTCTCGTTGTTTGCGTATTTATCTCGTTTGTTTTCGTAATTCATGTTGTTTACACAGTTTCCATTTCCAAGTAAGTTCACGGGCTTATTTCCGTTTTCGTCTATCAAATCCACTCAACGCTTTGGTTGGCCTAAGGCTATAGTAGGATGCACTTGCCTAAGGTGCCACACAGAGGGACTGAACCTGGAACCATGTGTTTGGGAAGCAAGCTTCTTACATATGTACTGGCAATCAATTTTTTAGCGATTGAATGCAGAAGTATTTAATACAAAATGTTATGTTTATATGTGCAAACTCCACAACTTGTAAATACTGATAAATAAAACAAAAAGCATGAAAGAACAATTGCTGACGGGTGCAGTAGAAGATGTGCTTTCTGACGAGTTCAAATGTCCATGATGTCCATGATGTTGGGCATTGCGTTGTTGATATTGTTATACCTACTGATCCTAGTGGTGGCGGTGGTAGTGGTGGTGACGGCAGTGGTTATGATGCTAATGATGATGACGCTACTAACGATGATGCTGGGGATGATGATGACGGCAGTGGTGGTGGTGGTGGTGCAACCAGTGCAACCAGTGCAAAGAATTTGGCAGGGGATTGGCATGTGTGGAGAGACTGACAAAATGGAGGCTATAAATTTTATGGGTTTTC
>NC_068983.1:83405042-83405636 GCF_001194135.2 Octopus bimaculoides
ATATATATATATATATATATAACCACACACATAGATACATAAATATGTGTATGAGATTTTTTATCATTAAAAAATATATATCATCAATGATGGGGAAAAATGACTGTCCATAGAATGAAAATATAGATGTGTAAATTTTATATAGAAACAAGGGTTTTATATATAAAAAAAAACTGTATTCGTCAAGATAGACAATATTTCAGGAAACAAAAAAAGTAGCTGATATAACATCTGAACACAAACACATTTGCACACAAACACACACACAATCGTACAGAAGCTACTTACATTTATGTATGTAGACAGATTAAAAGATATTACATTCATTTATAAGCTGTATCACACAGTGTAAGCATTTACACAAACCCAAATAAGCATCTTATATACACCACTCTACGCAATCCTCTTTATCAGCAGATATATGAGGTATATATATATATATATATATATATATATATATATGCACGTATGTATGATATACATATATATGTTATATATATATATATATATACATACACTTTGTAATATATGCTTATTCATAGAAAAAATGACATATGCTGAGTGTCGATATCTGAGAATATATATGTATATATA
>NC_068983.1:83406426-83409474 GCF_001194135.2 Octopus bimaculoides
CGTTAGGTTTCATGGTGGGTTGTTATGAGAGGTACTTTGGAGAAATTTCTATTGATTAAACTTGGGGTTATGTAATTGTCTAAAATTTATTCATGTATATAGAGCTTTATAAGGATGGGTGTGTGTGTGTTTGTATGTGTGTGTGTGCGTGTGTGTGGTTAGGTGTGTCTATTTGTTAGGTAGGTACAAGATGTCTTAGTAGTTTAGTTATAATTGGTTCTATTTTATTTATTCTTTGCTTTGACAATGCAAATGTTAAAGGTACAAATTCCAATAATGGGCACTTTTAAGGGTTCACAAAAGATTGTAAGTAGGTGGTATGTCTTAGCTGGTCATCGTTATTACTTGTCGTTGTTGTTATTTAGGCTATTCCCTATTTTTATTTGGACGGTGGTGATTATTAATCATGCATGCCATGCTACTGTTTGTATAAAATATTGTTACTCTTCTGCTTTGGTGTTCAAAATAGGATTTAGTTAAGTGTAGAGGTTGTCGGCTTCTATGATTCTCTTTAGGTGTTCATTGTTCTATAAACAATTTGATTGGTATATAGACATTTCAAACCTTGTGTTTAATGAAGGCTAAGTTTGTAGGATGTGTGTTCATGATATTTCTTTAATTCTGTTTCAAATGTGGGTATTTTATAATGTTATTTTAGGTCTCTGTATAGGTCCTTGTAAGATTTTGTGCTTACATGAAGATACTAATTTAGAGTTTTAGTGCAGAATCTTGTCCAGCAATCTACATGCACACATATAAGAGTATATGTTTGTATGCATATATACACACACAGATATATACATACATACATGCATACATACATATATATATATATATATGTATATACTTGTGTGTGCATGTGAACATATATTTATACATACATTTGTGTGTAAGTACATGTTTATATATAAATATATATATATATATATATATATATATATATATATATATATATATATATATATATATATATGAAACATGGAGAAATGCGAGCAAGTGAAGTAATATTCTTAAGATTATAAACCTGGAAAATTACAGGACAAGTTATTACAGTTGGAGAACTTCAGGACAACTTATTATTTCTGGTAAAGTACAGAACAAGAAAATTCTTCTTCAGGGTTAAGATTACAAGTGTGAAAATATAAGCCAGCAGAGTTTTACATCTTTAATGGGTGAACGAATTGCTACCACTGGAGAATGGAAGACAACGTGAGTGTGCATACCTCGACAAGAAGTAGAAGGAGAGAGATTCTAGATGAGAGAGGGCGAAGGAAATAGTCATGAAAGTATGAAAAGAAGCTGACGAATATGAGGTGGAAAAAAAATAAGGTGAGAGGTGGGTTGAAGGAAAACAATGGGATTGCTGATCAAAGAAGGTTGCAAGCACTGCAAGGAAAAACATCAATGCAGACCTGTCTGTGTCGTGAGAACGCGTTTGAATATGAACCGTTCTTTCTTCACTTTCCTTGAGTATATGGAACCATGATGTGTGCATATATGCCGCACACTGTTAAATAGATAATGGAATGGCTTTTAATGTTGACATAAGCTGTTGGTAGAAAAAAAAAAGAAAACCTGCCTGTTTCTTTGTTTTTAAATGCAGCGCAAAATTTGTAGATAATGCAATATATGAAGTTCGAAGATGTGCATCAGAAGTTTGGGGTGATATGACTTTGATATTTAGGCTCGGCGATAGTTATATTGTTGTTTATGTAAGGACAGGTGTTTCTTCGTCGGCGAATGCATTAGAATTGCCTGAATGTTTGAAACTGGACAATATGGAGTTTCAAATTTGATGGTCTAGGTTCTCTTGTTTCTTAAAAGCGAGAAGACGTGATGCGAGAAAGATTGGAATGGTTGCGGAATCACAGAGTAAGATTCCATCCTACTGCATGACATCTCAGGCAGATATCATATTCTATTGCTTTGGATCTACCTATAATCTGTGAGTGAAAATTTGCAGACCAAATTGTATAGAATCTCGTTGGGTGGAGTGTACTTGTGATCTAAAAAGTACAGCCTTATCACGTAGTGTCACGTTGAATCTACAGAATTACAGAATTACGTTGAAGGTACACATGACTTAGGAATCCTCAACCACTTATACTTTAAGTTATTGCAGATAATTCAGTAGATTTAACAAGTACATCTTCACTGCCAAGAGATGGAGATCCACACCATAAAAGCTGTGTGTGTGTGTGTATGTTTCTGTGTTGCGCGTGCGTGTGTGTGTGTACTTAAGATGTATGCATGTATTTATGTATGTATGTATGTCTATATTATACGTTCCTTCTTCATACTTTGTCGCCTAATGACATTGAAAAGGATGAAACATGTATGTATAAGAGGCCGTATATCCTGATCTCCTGGACATTCGCAGATAGCATCATGCTGCTTGGCGTCGATGGCGGAAGTGATACTAAGTGAAGTTGCTGAAATCACAGTGTTATCCAACCGTCTAACGAGGATGTGTATTTCCTACACCTATGATTTATGTATGTGTGTTGTGTGTTGTGTGTGTGTGTGTGTGTGTGTGTGTGTGTGTGGGTGTGTGTGTATGTGTGTATGTATATATATATATATATGTGTGTGTGTGTGCGTATATATATATATATATATATATATATATAAACAAATACAAATACACAGACACATACCCCCACACGCATATTATACAATGGAAATGCTCGTTGTTTATGAGAATTTTGATGAACAGTTGTTTGTTGAAACCAATATTGTCGGGCTGTCAATAACACACGCACTGATAGTATTTTACTTCAGGTCAAGATGTTTTATTAATAAATTATAAAATTTTCGTCACACTTCTGTAACTTTTTCAATATTTCGAGTTCTCATAGTAATCTCTCGGTGCGAGATATATTATCTTATACTATTTGTGTGTAGTGAAGCATGCGAACGTGTTACTGTGTTACTGTTTTCTTTGTGCTTGTCTTTTTGCGGTGATAGCAGCGGCGGCAAAGCTGGTGAGGGCGTTCGACAATGGTTGTTATTGTGTTGATCCTCCACTCAGTTTTCTTTTTTTTTTTT
>NC_068983.1:83409484-83412661 GCF_001194135.2 Octopus bimaculoides
TTTTTTTTTTTTTTTTGTTGAGTATGTATGTACGTCGTTTCAGAATCTGCTTCCAGTATGCTTTATGGCTTTTGTAGCTTGTCAAAATGTTAGATCTTTTGGGTGCATAGAAATAATTTTTACCTTAATTTAGTTTTTTAGTCCATTGCCTGTTAGTAGAATATAGATATCTTTTTCAATTCATTGCGTTCATGAGAGTATTTTACAATCCATTCACCTATACAACAAACCATTTCTCCCACATAGATTGTGATCGTGTCCCACGAGAGCCCTTTCATTCATTGCATGTGTTGCACTACTTTTTAGTTTTGCATTTTATCGGTGAGTCGATTTCGTTCATTTTGTGGTTGTTGTCAGTAGAGAATTTTTTCCTAAAGGGATATCACATAGCTGTAACTTGATGTCTCTGTCGGTTTTTTTTTTCTACTTTAAGTTTCACTTTGTATAGCCTTTTCTTAAATTTTTGAACAAGCAGTTAACATAGTGCATTAGAATTGGCTGTTGACATACCATGAGCCTGTTATGCTTAGTTTCTTTTTATTCTTTTCTAATCTAACAGAGTTTGCTCCGGTATATGAAACACTATGTATTATTTTGATGATGATTTTGAAAATTGTTATGGCTTCTCTATACACGCTGACTCGATCCTGCTAGTTGTATCTGAAGAATTGCATGCAGTAGATGAAATCTTGTATGTAATAAAATCGCGATTTGGTGATATACTATAGAAAGCCAAAAAACTGTAGTATTCGTCTCAAGAAAGCATCCGGTAAAGACGTATAGTGCTAACCCATCACAGAACTATATCACTAACAGATGAAAAGCGTCCAGCAGTGGTAGGGGAATTGCTGAATCTTGATTTCTGCTTAAATGAGCGTCATCAGTAGCAAGTATGCGAAGTATCGACGGGCAACCTCATACTTACATAAATTTAGTGTGTATGTATGTATGTGTGTGTGTGTGTGTGTGTGTGTGTGTGTGTGTGTGTGTGTGTGTGTGTGTGTGTGTGTGTGTGTGTGTGTGTGTGTGTGTGTGTGTGCATGTCTTAATTGTTTGTGACAGAAGAAGTATTAATATCAAAAGGTAATCTTTATATCCAACTTAGAATAACTGTTTTGTTAGAACACCCGACAGACGATTCCTGTCAGCTAGAATCTGTTTGTGCATTTTTAAGCACAAAGCGCCTTATGAGAGGCTCTCTCATTGCGAATAATACAGTATTCGGTGATCTAACATGAAATATATACTGGGTGCGATGGATAAATTGTTGCCATTTGATATTCTTAATTTTGTGCATGCGCATCCTTTGTTTTTGATTTTGTCGACTACACAGTATAGTACGGTCAGTTGAGCGCCGTTTGTGATAAAAATAGCACCATGACGCAATTCACTCAGCCAGAAATTCGGAAACGACATGCTGTACTGCTTGGCATTCACGCTGGAATCTCCAATACGGACATTTCAGAGTGTTTGAGTGTGAATCTGAGGACATGTACCGATTGTCGTAAAGATCAAATTTCCTATTAACAACATGGTGTTTGGAGTGATCACTAGTGATGGCGACGTTATGCTTTCGTTCATCTTCCCACACTGCCTTATACTCAACTCGGAAGCCTACATCAAGTACCTGGAGGAGGTAGTGCTGTCCTGGGTCAAGAGGAAGACACTGTGTTTGGGAGCAGGACTCTGCACCTTGCCACGCAAGCAAGAGAACCCAGTCATGGTTGTCAGACAATTTCTGCGACCACATCACCCCTAACATCTGGCCACCTAACTCCCCAGACTGCAACCCCCTTGATTGCTATGTGTGGGGCGCAGTTGAGTGAGAGACCAACAAAACTCCTTGTAACACCAAAGATTAACTGAAAGCAAGGAATATGGCAGAATTCACCAACTTAAGCAAGGAAGCCGTCCAGAAGAGTTGCAGGAGATTCCGAAGACGTCTGGAGGCCGTGGTTGAAGCCAATAGCGATTTTATTCAATAAATTTACTCTTTAGTATTTCAAGATATTTTCATGTAAGTTTGGTAAATATATCTGTTAAAATGAGATGTCAGAGTTATTTGCATTTTTGCGTAATTTAGACGACGATATATTCACTGTACCCTGTATATATTTGTCTGTATGCAGAGCTTTGTAATGGGATGCTATGGTATGGTATTATGAGCAGACTATTTGGTTCATCATCTTATTTTCTATTGAACCTTTAGCTCTTGTCATCATTATACTGTAAATTACTTCCACATTAACCTTATAAGTGTTAGACATTTTGCTTCCTCCTTATAGCAAACCAATCTCTCTTAATAATTCTTCAAATAAACATGCAACATGGCATTGCATCAATAATCAAAATTATCCTGCCAATGAGAGAAAATTCTATGTGGCTGCTTTTTCTGCTGGAAATCAGCAACTAAATGATATTTAAAATATCACCAAAAAGCAAATGATTTCTTTTAAAATCTAGTCCAAATTACGCAATGTCTGAAGGTAGAGCTTCGATCAGTTAATGTTGATTATGCATTTGTATACGATTCTGGGCGCATGGGCAAGATTGTTTGAAGAAGACTGGCCGTTACCTATGCAAGTAAAAAAGTTTTTTGTATAATACTGATGTTTCTCCAAGGGACAGGTCACCGAGTGGCACCGAGATGGCTTGATATCAATACCGTTGCAGGCGTTGTTGTCAGAACACAGAATCCTGAACCATTTTAACCGTGAATGTAACTATTCCACCGGCCCGAATTAGTATTTTTTAAATTAACATTAGATGTTTGAAAACCAGCATTGACCCCATCGAGATTTGAACTCAGATGATATAAAGATGGAACAAGTAACGCCAGACATTTATATCGAACGCTATAGGGCTTTCCTATAAGTAGGTTATCTCCCTTGGCTAGGCGGCGCTCCATGTAGACAATTAAACTTCCGCAGACTATCCACGCCATTGTTATTGTTTTACGTCTTATCATGGATATAAAGCAGCTCGATGATTCAGCTATCGAAGTACTTACTGTGCCTGAGTTAAAGAAATATTTAAGATTATATGAACAGTATGTTACTGGAAGAAAGGCGGACTTGACTGAAAGGTATAAAAATTCTGTCGATGAAGAATGTCAACAAAGTAAATTCAAGGGACGATAAGTCTGAAGTATTCTGCAAATAAGTTAAATACGGTTTT
>NC_068983.1:83413473-83418690 GCF_001194135.2 Octopus bimaculoides
GATGGCAAGGGGTGATCTTTCGATGGTCCATTACAATTGACGAAATGCTGGGAACACATTTGGCTATTTGCAGTGTAAACAAAGTCTTTCCTCACAAGTCTCGATCTCTGAAGCCAAATATGACGAATAGCTACGTTTGCAGGATATCTATGTAGTGAAATAACTTTGCCGTCTACATTCTTCCTTCTATAGTGGCTGCATATACAGCAGTATTTGCGTGATTTCTTCGGGTGAGTCGTCTGCGGAAGTTAAAGCAAGTCACTGAGCAAGCGTACATGTCATACGGGAGAGTTCCAATCAGGGGTGGATAACAACTTTATAGGAACCCCCTATACTGATATACGTTGCTAATTCGCTGCCTCAGAAATTAGAGTAATCGCCTAAAACAAATAGCAATCATTTTAACAATAACTATTCTTAGACAATTATTCAAATAGTTTCTTTAAAGGCAAATATACAGCATCTTCTGATTCTTTATCATTGAAATGTAACAGGGCACAATAACGCAGCAGTACTTAAACTAGAACAGCTACAGTTAATACAGTCGTTTAATTTTGCGCCAACTAAATTTCAGCATATCAGAGTTGCAAGACCTAAGGTCAGCCTTCAAAATGTTTAAATTCGCTACATGTCATGTTTTACAAGGTTTACTCAAACAAGGCTGACGTGATTAACAACACCGACAAGTAATTAACTGTAGTAATCTGTAATGAAACTAACTGCAGCTAAAAATAATGCAGCAGCTGTAAACATCAGCCAATAAAATATCAAAAATAAATCTCAACACACACAAAAATCAAAAGCAATAAACTTAATAGCAACAGTGATTGCAAACCCATATATCATCAATGGCTGTAAACCCACACAAACTACAACAATTTTAACAATGACAACACCTTTAGGTTATTTTAGTTGCGAAAAACGACAACAGTTAAAATAGTATATATATATATATATATATATATATTAGTTATTTGTGAATTTTATAATAGCAAGAATGCGATAACGTTTCTCATAGCACAAGCAACAGTAGCAACAACAAATGAAAGAAAACTGAGCCATTGCAACCACTACAATAAATAGGAAAAATAACAAAAATAATAACAGCTATAATAGCAAAAACAACAAAATCAATAAATATAACAACGTTAACAGCATTAAATCTCCGTCAAAAACAACAACACATGTTTTATTTCTTAATCACATTTAAATGGGTTTTTAATACATTCACTTTTTTTCTTGTGATAGAATGTTTGTGAAGATTGTTCGTATGTGGGAGGGTACGGTGATTTTTAAATATTTTTATCAAATTTCTAAAATATTTCAAAATGCTTGAGATATCATTTTCACGCCTCTAAGTAGCCAAGATCGGTGTTTAATGGTTAAAATATTTTCCATTATTTCCTTTTCTTTGTCTGAACTGATATCCTTATAGACACAGAAGCTGTTTCTATCAACTTCAGGTATACGTAAGGCGACTATACCTTACCTAGTGAATAACAGTATGTTGGTCAAATATTCTAATCCTACTACTGCAGTATTATAACATTAGTACTGCCTCCCTTCTATGGGAAAGATATTAAACTCTTGTCAGCATCAAAGATATTGCATAATTCCGGTAGGGCACGCGTGAGATATGGATCATCATACGTAAGCCGCACTACTGAAACATACAAGGTAAATTTTCATTTGCGTGTTATTTAGAAAGTCTCGCAGGCTGCAGTTTTCCCCACAACAGCTATAATTGATAAACATTATAGTACATCTGAAGAAGCGTTTCTCTTTTTTATTCAAACTAATATGAAGTCCCAACAATCCAGTTGTTCACAGGACGCACTACTACATGTAAGTAATTCTATGTGATCATTAATTTGTGTTTCCTTGTTACTTTCGACGGAACTTAAACTCAGAACGTAAAGACAGACGAAATGCCGCTAAGCATTTTGCCCGGCGTGCTAACGATTCTGTCAGCTGGCTGTCTATATGATAATAATAATAATAATAATAATAATAAAAATAATAATAATGATGACAATAATAATAATAATAACTGTTTCTCATTTTGAGACGCTGGTACTAACTGTCCTACTATCTCTTACTTCTCATCGTGACGCTATATCTTCCGTATGTAGTTGTTTTCTTAATATTCGTCTCCTTAGGCTATCGTTATCGTGCCTACTGCGGTTTCCTTCAGATTCCCTCTCATTAACCAGTCCTACGTCCCACTACTTCCATAAGCGGTGTTTCTGAAGAAAATTCCATACATTTTCCCATACTAAGGTGGCGAGCTGACAGAATCATTAGCATGCCGGACAAAATGTTTTAGTGGCATTTCTTCCAGCTTTAAGTTCGGAACTCAGTTTCCACCGAGGTGGGCTTTCGGGGATCGATATAATTAGAACCAGTTTCGAGCTCTAGGGTTGATGTAATCGACTAACTCCACCACACACGCGCGCACACGCACAAATTCAGGCCTTGAGCCTTTTGTAGAAAGAATTACTATCATTGAGACGGCGACGACATTTTGTCTCTTTACGTTCTGAGTTCAATTTCCGAAGAGGTCGACCTTGCCCTTCATCCTTTTGGGAGTCGATAAAATAAGAATAGAATCATTTGGACAGGGTCGATGTAATCAACTTACCCTGCCTCCAAAATTACTGGCATTGTGCCAAAATTCGAAACCATTATTAAGGCAATGGCAAAATCATTAGCATGCCGAACAAAATGCTTAACTGTATTTCTTCAACTTTACGTTCTGAGTTCAAATTCCGCCTGGGTCGAATTTGTTTTTTATCCTTTCAGTACTTTTTTCATCCTTTTGTCGATGAATGACGTCCCCGTTGAACACTGGGTTGATGTAATCGACTATTCCCCTCCACTAAAATTTCCGGGTTTTGTGCCTATTGCAGAAAGAATTATTATGAATAACTTTCACATAACTGGAAACTTGAAGAGGGTGAGAATATTCTTTACTGTAACCACATTGGTATCATATGTTCTTCATAGAAATATTTCTTTTTAACAGTTCCCTGCAGTACCAGTAATAACCTCAAGGGATTATCATTACCGCCTGTTCATTAATGACGTGATTAAAGAATGTTGTTAAAATCAAATATACTGATAAACATCACCATCATGACAGTGGTGATGGTGGTGGTAGTGGTGGTGGTGGTGGTTTTAGTGGTGGTAGTGGTAGGGAGAAGGTGGAGAAGGTGGAGAAGGAGGTGATGGTGCTGGTGGTATTTGTGATGACAGTAATGACGACGATATTCATCATCATCATCATCATCTTAAGAATGATGATAATGGTATCGACAGTAATGACGATGAGGTCGAGGATGCTGATGGAGACGACAACGACGACGACGACGAAGAAGATGATGATGATGATGATGATGATGATGATGATGATGATGATGATGATGATGATGATGATGATGGTGGTGGTGGTGGTGGTGATGATGATGACGATGATGATGACGACGACGATGATGATGACGACGACGATGATGATGCCAATGACGAAGATTGCGAGGAAAATAACTGCGATGGGGGTGGGGGTGGGGGTGCAATTTACAACAGACATTATTACTAATTGTGTCACGTTGAAAGTATGTGCTGCAGTGAGTGGGGTAGATTCACATTTATACATACATACATACACGCACGAAAAACAAAATACTAAATCAAAACCAAATAAAATATAAAGTATAAAAAAATACGTACCATAAAACTACATCCACCCCTCCCATCCTACTCCATACGTACAAAGAAAAAAAGTAGACAAAAGGTTTTCAAAAATCAGATTTTGACTCTAAATAACTGATAACTAATGACAATATATACGTTCATGTTAAATAGTAGAGATGGGTTGCTTGCTAAATATACTGAAGAGGTGCCAGTGGTGAAGCATAGAATGAACTGCAGAGATGATTGGTTAGGTGAGTGCATGGGTCGGTGCATAGATAGAGGAGTGACAACTATAAACCGTATAGCGAACTAGGTGTATGTAACAGTTATTGACAATGTCGTTCAGGTTTGTAAAACTTTCATATCAGTAAAGTGAAAAATAATGTAGCAATACCTACCTCCTTACCTCCTCACGGGCTTTTCTGAGTTCAAATCATGGCAAGGTTAAATAAGCCTTTCAACCTTTCGAGGTCGGTAACATAAGTACCAGCACGTAGTTGCAGGTTGAATGGAATTGACAGAGGAAAGACGAAATGGTTTGTTGTATTTATTTACTCTTGCTCTATTAGTTCTGAATTCTTGGATGGTAGATTTAATCCATCAACCAGCTTAAAACCATTATCTTTAGAGGTCGATAAACAAAGCACCTGCCCAATGCTGGAGATGTTTCTTCTTTTCTCTCCTCCCCTCCCCATCTCTCTGAATTGTGCCTATAATTCAAAGGGCCAGCCGTATCACATATTGGTTTCAAAATTTGGCACCATGCCAGCAATTTCAGAGGAGGGGTAAGTCGACTACTTCGACCCCAGTGTTTAACTGGTACTTATTTCATCGACCCCGAAAGGATGGAAGACAAAGTCGACCTCGGCGGAATTTGAACTCAGAACGTAAAGACGGACGAAATGCCGCTAAGCGTTTTGCTCGACGTGCTAAGGATCCTACCAGCTCGGTGCCTCAGTCATGTCACATACTATTTCATGGTGATTTGCGCTAAGAATTGCATTGAGGATACATGTCTGTGGAATACTCAGTCTTTTACACCTTATATCACACTAGATAGCTAAAATCGTTTAAAACAGCATTAGAATAATTTGTAAAGTCAATAAATCCCAGGAAATTTACGAGAGCATATGTTGTTTAGGAAACATTTGTAGAAAGATATCTTCGCCTAATTTGAATAAATTTTATATTACTCTTCGATAACTATAGCCGTAGATTTAACTCAACTTTAATCTATCCTAGAAGATAACAACATAAAAATATTGATTTCAAATTTTAAAGGGTGGGTTTGTCGATACAATCGATCCAATTACTTGACTGGTTCTTTATCTTTTTGTCGACTCCGGCAGATTTTGAAGTCAGAACTAGATGAGACGGAAGAAATACCGCTAAGCACTTTATACGACGCGCAAACATACATATATATATATATATATATATATATATATATATATATATATGTGGGACTGAACCCGGGACCATGTGGTTGGTAAGCAAGCTACCTACCACACAGCCACTCATATAAAT
>NC_068983.1:83420077-83420621 GCF_001194135.2 Octopus bimaculoides
AGCCCTACATATATATATATATGTGTGTGTGTGTTTGTGTGTGTGTGTGTGTTTGTGTGTGTGTGTGTGTGTGTGTGTGTGTGTGTGTGTATCTATATCTGTGTGCCTTTGTGTCTGTGTTTGTCCCCCGTCACCGCTTGACAACCGGTGATGGCGTGTTTATGTCCTCATAAATCAGTGGTTCAGCAAAAGAGACCGATAATACAAGGCTTAAGAAATAAGTTCTGTGGCCAAGACGGAGCTCCAGCATGGCTGCAGTCACATGACTGAAACAAATAAGAGAATAAAAAATAAAAGAATACATATGTTTGTGCGTGTATATTATGTATGTATGTATGTATGTATGTATGTATGCATGCATGCATGCATATATATATATATATATATATATATATAATGATAATAATAATTATGGTAATAATATTAGGGATAAAAATCCAAATTTACAGGTAAGAATTCTAAATTATATATATATATATGTATGTATGTATGTATGTATGTATGTATGTATGTGTGTGTGTCTGTGTCCGTATTTCTGTGTGGG
>NC_068983.1:83421124-83421864 GCF_001194135.2 Octopus bimaculoides
ATATATATATATATATATATATATACATATATAAACATTGAATCAGAAAATGGAGAAAATCTCAGATTAACAAACACATCGATTGGACCACATTTACAGTTAATTTTAATACGAAGCATGACATAACAAATAGGCGGCGTAACAAATATTACGGTCGTTTCCGATCCGTTGTCAAAACACTTTCTATAAATAAATGCGAGAATAAAATTCTTCATCTTCATCTTCA
This sequence comes from Octopus bimaculoides, assembly GCF_001194135.2. Lineage (NCBI taxonomy): Eukaryota > Metazoa > Mollusca > Cephalopoda > Octopoda > Octopodidae > Octopus > Octopus bimaculoides. Next base: position 83,421,351 of record NC_068983.1, read on the forward strand.
TAGGACATTCCAATTAAGGCACGGAGCTTCATCAGAGTAAAAAACAAGAGCATACAATATATTTGTTTCCTCGTAAACTCTTGTTTATCTTGTTGTTACCTGTATTCTAAGTGCTTAGTGTACCTGCACACCAATACCCGGGGATAACACCGGTAACGGATACCGATAGCACATACGGATAGTTTATCCCTTAGTCGGTTATTATAACCGCTAACTCTGTCTGAGCTATATATATATATGCCTTCGGTGTGAATGTTTTTTTTTTTATACGGCGCCGTTTTTGCAATCCTGTTTATAATAATAATGGTATATTTATATAAGCTTAAAGCTTCTGTCGATCACCCTCGACAGAAAAAAGAAGGCTTTCCTATCCTCTTTTTTCTGTCGAGGGCTTATCTTCCCCTTTATTAGACTATTTTCCTTAGTCATTGTACGATAATCGCCATAAACTTTAAGCTTATATAAAAATACCATTATTATTATTTACAGGATGTGTGTGTGTGTGTGTGTGTGT
>NC_068983.1:83422375-83423558 GCF_001194135.2 Octopus bimaculoides
ATATATATATATATATATATATATATATATATACACACACAAGATGAAGCCGCAAACAAATATTCCATGTAACAGGCTTAATAGTTGTTGAGAGATTTCTCTCTTAACAGGAAAAGCAATGGCAGCCTTAACCCACAAATAAAAAGTACTTATCCACCAATGCGGGGTTGAGCACTCATTCCCATTGTACGATATTAACATATATATACATTTATATTAAAAATAAGGAAGGCCAGTTTATGGGATAATTTAGGTTTCCTCTCCATAAAGTGTTTAGCTTTATGGTGTATCGTCAGATCTCAAAAACCTGTTAGTCCAATATGTATGTATGTATGTATGTATGTATGTATGTATATATTTGTGTATGTATGAATGTATGTATGTATATGCATATATATGTATGTGTGTGTGCGCGTGTTGCAGTTTTACCTTGTATTCCTATATTTCGAGGTGAGGACCCCTGCTTTAGGACATTTGGAAAATGTCATTGCTCAGATACTTCGTTTTTAGATTTGGTTAGCAAGATTCTTTAGGCGAGTTCGTGTGTTGAAGTATATTCTGTTGTGTCTGGGGAGAGTCATTTTCTTTTTGTCTTGACTGTCTTGACTGTCAAGACTATTGAAAAGGTTGCAAGACGCAACGGAAATTTTAGGAAAATAGAAATAAGGAATAAGTTGAAATTTTACCGTTGAGTGTGTTAAATCATTGCTCAGATATCTTCTGTAATTTACTTTGTACCTTCTTGCATACTTCCTGCCTTACACAACAAATCTTTTACAGTTATACCACACAGCTCTACGCTTGTGTATACAGACGTGCGAGCGAGCGCGCACGCACGCACGCACGCACACGCACACACACACACACACACACACACACACATATATATATTATTCTTTTATTCTTTTCCATGTTTCAGTCATTTGACTGTGGCCACGCTGGAGCACCATCTTTAGTCAAACAAATCGACCCCAGGACTTATTCTTTGTAAGCATATTACTTATTTTGTCGGTCTTTTTTGCCGAACCGCTATGTGACGGGGGTGTAAACACACCAGCATCGGTTGTCAAGTGATGCTGAGAGGTCTAAACACAGATACAAATAACAAACACACACACACACACACATATATATATATATACATAAAAAATATTTTAAAAAAGATATGTATGTACATATATAT
>NC_068983.1:83423712-83424832 GCF_001194135.2 Octopus bimaculoides
ATATATATGCATGTGTGTACGTATACGACGGGCTTCTTTCAGTTTCCGTCAACCAAATCCACTCACAAGGCTTTGTTCGGCCCGAGGCTACAGTAGAAGACACCGAAGGTGCCACGCAGTTGGACTGAACCCGGAACCATGTAGTTGGGAAGCAAGATTCTTACTACACAGCCAATTCTGCGCCTATGTATATATAGAGACAGACAGACAGACAGACAGAGAATGACTCATTGTCCGAAGGTTTCATGCCATAAGTGCCAACGCACGAAACTCTCAGACCCTCAGTCACTCTGTCACTTCTACTTAATATTGATAAAAATTTACATATACGCATATTATGAGAATTATTTTTCTTGTTTGCATCAACATACCTAATATATAAATACATATATATACAGGTATATTCAAAAAGAATGAACCGATTTCATTGCGCAATATTTTAATAGGGAAAAGTAATAGAAAATTCCAGCTAAGTCACAAGTATTTACTCACAATCAATTTTTATTTGCTGTCTTACAAGTGTTCAATGTGGCCACCACCTGCAGCACGGGTAACTTCAATGCGATAAGAGAATTCTTCCTATACGTGTATCAGCATATTCGCATGACTTCATTTGTCAACAAGATGGTGCACTTTCCCATTGGGACCTGATGGTTCGAGCTTTTTAAAAGGAAAAAGTACCCCAGCGATGATTGGTCGGAAAGGAGTCCAAGGCCTTGTTCTTTGTGCTTGGCCTGCGAGATCACCAGACCTCACCGTGTGCGATTTTTTCTTGTGGAGATATGTAAAAGATCGCGTTTATGTTCCACCGCTACTCACTACCCTCCATTACCTTAAGCACCGAATAACAACAGCGATCAACTCAGTGGCTCGTGATATGCTGATACGCGTCTGGGAAGAATTCTCTTATCGCTTTGATGTTACTCGTGTTGCAGGTGGTAGCCACACTGAACACTTGTAAGACAGGAAATAAAAGTTCATTGTGAGTAAATACTTGGGACTTAGCTGGAGTTTTCTATTACTTTTCCTTATTAAAATATTGCGTAATGAATTTGGTTCATTCTTTGTGAATAACCCTGTACATATATATGTGTGTGTGTGTGTGTGTGTGTGTGTGTGT
>NC_068983.1:83425015-83428260 GCF_001194135.2 Octopus bimaculoides
ATATATATATATATATATATATATATATATATACGCACACATATGCATATTGGGTCATCTCATAAACAATGCGGTTTTTCAATTGTATGAACTAAAAGTCGGAAGGGGACGAGATAAACTACCTTCCTATAAAAGCAGGTGGTAATTTTACCTTGTACTTATTCTTAGTGCAAGTTTTGAAAAGTGCAGTCCGATTTTAACAGTTATATTTTCAAAGCTACAATGTAGTGACAAACGAGCATATTCGGCATATTTTGGTTTATGAGTTCCATAAAGACAATAATGCAACAAAAAGTGCGAGGAATATTAATACAGTATACGGAGATCGGACAATAAGCGTAAATAAGTGTCAACAGTGATTCCAGAAATTCCGAGCCGGAAACTACAATCAAAAATACGAGCCTCATCCTGGGTGATCTGCAGAGCTCGATGAGGACGTCCTGCAAACCCTGGTGATAGAAAATCTCATCGTAACTGTTGAGGAACTAGCAGATAAACTTGCATTTTGTCATTCACCCATTCATCGACACCTGCTTACCGTCGGAAAAATCAGCAAATTGGGTAAATGAGTTCCTCACAAACATTCCGAGTCTAATTGCCCGCAGAGAATGAATGTGTGCTCTTCTTTGCTGTCATGTCTCACGAATGAACCTTTTTTGGACTGAATTGTGACTGGTGACGAGAAATGGGTTCTCTATATAAAAAAAGTCAAGCTCCGAAGACAGTGGGTAGGGAAAGGAGAAACGCCGATACCATTTGCTAAAGAAGGTCTTCACCCACGTAAGGTGTTGTTATCTGCTTGGTGGGATAGGAAAGGTTCAGTCTACTTTCAGCTTTTAAACCCAAACTAAAGGATAACAAATGAGATCTACTGCGATCAGTTTGAGCGGCTTAAGTCAGCGCTAGAAGAAAAATGACCATCTTTGGTTTCAAGATGAAAGTTGTTCTTCTATCAGGATAATGCTCGGTCACATACAGCGAGGGTGACATTCCAAAGACTGGAGCAGTTTCAATAGGAAACGATGCTCCACCCACCATATTCGCCGGACATTGCCCCATCTGATTATCATTTATTCCGCAGTCTTCAAAATCGATTGGACGGAAAAAATATGAATTCTGTAGATGAGGTCAGAACAGTACTGGAGGAGTATTTTTCATCATGGACAAGTGAATTTCGGAAGAGGGGCCTTGCAAGTCTACCAGACAGACGGAAGAGCATAGTAGAAAATGAAGGAGAGTATAGTTTAGATTGAAAAAAGAGACTTTCATCTTAATTTTGAAAAATAAAAGAAATATAAAAAAAACTGCATTTTTTATAGGATGACCTAATACATGTGTATCTGTGTGTATGTGTGTGTGTGTATGTGTGTGTGTGTGTATGTGTGTGTGTGTATGTGTGTGTGTGTATGTATATATATTTACAAAACATATATATGCTCATATACACTGGTATATATATATATATATATATATATATATATATATATATATATATATATATATATATATATATATATATATATATATATACACATATATATATATTCATATATATATTTATATATATACACGTATCACATACACATATATATATACATACATGTATAATTACATACATACATGTGTACATGTATAAAACAGCAAATTGCTAGAGCTGCGAGATCAGCGTATATAGATCGCTTTATAGTAATCATTCTACTTCTCTGTAATCTGAGTTCAAATCTTGACAAGGTTAACTTTGTTTTTCACCCCTCAACGTCATAAGCAACTTTACCAGTGCCATACATGCCCCGTCATGGTGTCGATTCTTCTGTTTCTTTCATTCTTAATTTATTCTGGAAGAAAGCAGACCTGGAGAGGCATGATTGCTGCCAAATCTACATAAGTGGCCAAGACACGGTGTATATCAGGATGGCTCTCCTAAAAATCTAAACAAAGTTAAAGGTTTAAATCAGGGCAAAGCTAAACACACAATAACACACACGCACATACGAGCATAAATATCTGTTTGTTTATGCGCGTGCGATGTGTGTGTGTGTGTGTGTGTGTGTGTGTGTGTGTGTGTGTGTGTGTATTTCCCTGTATGAACATTTGTAGGCATGTATGCGAGCTTATGTGTGGGAAAGCAGTAACAGTGGGCATATGATGTACAATTTACGATGTCAATTTTTCTAAATATATGTTGCAATTAATTATCTATTGTATATAGAATAACAAAAGTGTGTATTGGTACCATTTATGATGTGCTCATACGAATGTGTGATTTTATATATATGAGTTTTTACTACGTGTAATGATATATGTGGATGCGTGGTTGTGTATGTATATATATATATATATGTGTGTGTGTGTGTGTGTGTGTGTATATATATATATATATATAAACACACAGACACACACATATATATAGTACATACACAAACTAGATGTTTATCTCAAGTCTTAAATATTCATGTGTGTGTGTGTGTGTGTGTGTGTGTGTGTGTGTGTGTGTGTATGTATGTATGTATGGTTGTATGTATGTATGTATGTATGTATGTATGTATTATACCTATCTATCAATTCCACATATATGTCTATATATAGTTGTGTATATTGATATATTTACAAATATGCATATACATACACTAACACACATTCATACACAAGGAAATACAAGGACATAAGAATAATATATTTTTTTTAATATTTTGCTCAAAGTGAGAAAATAATAATCTATAGATTCCATAATATTCTCAAACTATGAAATATATAGTTTTCTGCTATTCATTCGTCCATTCATTCATTCCTTCATTCTATTGGAGTCTTCTGTCTTTGGATTGTGTACGTGGTCTTAACAGAACATTCAAGTCTATTTAATTCACTTGCCTCTTCAACTTCAATAGCGCTATGTACATATAAGCTTGTATATCTCACTCTCTCTTTCTCTCCATATATATATATATAAAGAGAGAGAGAGATATATACATACATGCATACATGCATATATACAAACATACATACATATAGGCATAGAAAGATATATATATACACACAATATATACATCTATATATATATACACAGTATATACATCTATATATATATACATATATGCACATACATACATATACATACATACATATATATATATATATATATATATATATACGTAATTATACGTAATTATACATAGTTATGTTGTAACTTTAAAAGTGACTAAGTCAAAATTAAAATTAAGGATACAAGTCCTTTTCGGTTCAGCGTT
>NC_068983.1:83428948-83429506 GCF_001194135.2 Octopus bimaculoides
ATATATATATATATATATATATATATATATATAGATGTACCTGCAACTTCAGAGAATCTCTGGTTTCAATGAATACTGTTATACTTTTGTCTACGAATGAAGCTATTTTAATCAAGCAAGATAATTATTTCTGTTTCAAATTTCACATTGAATTATATAAATTATGATTTTCCTTTTTCTGTAGTGGCGTTGTCGGGAACCCTATGAACAGTGTCATCTAATGTTCAGAGTATATGCATTCACATGTGTGCATATGTATGAGTGTACACCTAACATATACATATATATATATATATATATATGTATGTATCTGTGTACGTGAGTCATCATCATTTAACGTCCACTTTCCAAGTGGGTATGGGTTGGACGGTTTGAAAGGAGCTGGGTAGACACACACACAAACATATATATATATGTATGTATTATGTTACAACACAACTATGTATAATTACGTATATTTATATATATATATATATGTATATATACATATATTTATATATATACGTTTATATATATATATATATACATATATATATATATATATATATATATATATAT
>NC_068983.1:83432311-83432853 GCF_001194135.2 Octopus bimaculoides
ATATATATATATATATATATATCTGTGTGTGTGAAGACGCATGGCTTAGTGCTTAGTGTATTTGGCTCATAATCCTAAGGTTCAATTCCTAGCAACACATAGTGTGTTTGAACAAGGCACTTTATTTCACGTTGCTCCAGTCCACTTAGCTGGCAAAAATGGGTTATACCTGTATATCAAAGGGCCAGCCTTGACACACTCTGTGTCATGCTGAATATCCCTCAGAACTGCATTAAGGGTACACGTGTCTGTGGAGTGCTCGGCTCCTTGCACATTAATTTCACAAGTAAGCTGTTCCATTGATTGGATGAAATGGAACCTTTACTGTTGTAGCCAACAGAGTGAATATACATACACATATTAAGGTTTCTGTTTATGTTCAGTTTATAATAAAAACTATCTGATGGGTTACTCTATAATTTTGTAGAGCACAAACTTATTATTCTTCAACAATAATCTTGAATGACTAAAAACCTTCAGCCAGCTAAGCTGAATAATATATGTATACATATATACATACACATATATATTAAATATATATA
>NC_068983.1:83432953-83433513 GCF_001194135.2 Octopus bimaculoides
GAGAGATAAATAGATAGATAGATAGATAGATACATACATACATACATACAAACATAGATATAGATTTAGATATATGATTATAATATGTATGCATAATTCAAGAATCAACAAACAAGTATATACTTATGCATACATTCAGATTTTATATATTCCCAAAATGTTTAACATACATTATTGTAGAGTGATATTAATTAAATACTTGCCTAATTATGTACTTAATAAAAAAATGATTGCTCAATATATATATACAATGTATAAAATAAAAATTTTAAGACGGCATGAATTTTTTATAATGTAAAAATGTCTGCATATATGCGAGTGTGTGTGTCAATGTATATATATTGTGTATCATCACAATTGAAATAGATTTTGAGTGGACTGCCTGTCTTTGCAGTATTCGATACAAAATACAATTAAATATTCCTGTATTAAATATTTCAAAATGATCATCTTAGAGCTTAGATCATCAATTATTCATATATATGTATATATATATCATCATCATTATCGTATATATACCATCATCATATATCATATATACATATATATATATATATATA
>NC_068983.1:83435760-83436369 GCF_001194135.2 Octopus bimaculoides
GTGTGTGTGTGTGTGTGTGTGTGTGTGTGTGTGTGTGTGTGTGTGTGTGTGTGTGTGCGTGTGGTATTTGGTGAGGAGTTGGGCAAAGAATTGATGTTTACTGCTGCTGTCTGTATTAAAATGGTGTTGGTTTTGGTTGTGTAAGAGAGTGGGGTGGGGAATGGTGTTTGTGATGAAGATGATGGTGTTAATGATGGTGGTAGTGGTGGTGTTGGTGGTGGTGGTAGTGGCGGCGGCGGCGGCGGTGGTGGTGATTGCGGCGGCAGTTGTCATCATGAGAGAATCTATTCTTCACACCACTTCATTATAAGAACTCATAAACATTGTTCCTTGCCCATACAGAGTCTCTCACTCAAGCGCGTGCACACACACACACACACACACACTAGCAAAAATGCAGACACAAATATTTACATGCATAGACAACTGTATATGGTCACACAGGTAGACAAGCATTTACACATATATACACGTACACACGCATACACATATACATACATGTATATATAAATATACATCCATAACTACATAGACACATAGAAACATATATATAATTATGCATACACGCACATATATGTATATGTTATATATATATATATATATATATAT
>NC_068983.1:83437105-83438770 GCF_001194135.2 Octopus bimaculoides
TATATATATATATATATATATTTATTTATTTATAGCTAGCTAGGTAAACAGAGAGCAGACAGATGGAGAAATATATAGATTCAAATCTATCTTTATGTATAGCATAATGTGTGTGTCTATATATGTATATACTTATCTGTGTGTATACAGAGAAACAAACAGAGAGAGAGGGATAGAAAACTTAGACAAATAGACAGGCAAATAGACACAGACAGAGACATAGATTAATAGACTTTCTTGCATTAAATCTACTCACACACCTTTACACCCATATTTACATAGGTATATAAAGTCATAAATATACCTCTCTAAAGAAAAAAATATTTTCTGATCTACATCACACCTAACTCAATGATATATATTTGTGTATGTTTGTGCACGTGTATGTATATATATATATGTGTGTGTGTGAGTGTGTGTGTATGTGTGACTGTGTGCATGCACATACACATACACATATATATATATGTGCGTATATATATATAAAATAAAGCTAGCTGTGTTTGAAACTCTGTATAAATATAGATACACATATTCCCACATATATTCACAGAATATAGTCATATATACAAGAGACACGCGCGCGCGCACACGCACAGTCACATAAACACACACAAATACACAGAAGCACAAGCACATATGAAGAATAGTCATATATTACTTTTCGCAATAAATTTGGACGATGGTACTCAATCCTTATTCTAAAGTATATTTTTATCTTTAATGTAATTTCAATTTTCACAAGAGAGCAATTCCATTTAAACTGAACACACACACACACACACACACACACACATACACACACACACACACACACACACACACACACACACACACACACACACACACACACACACACACACACACACAAACACATACACATATAGACAAGGAGGGAGAGAGAGCGTAAGAGAGAGACAGAGAGAGGGAAAATGAGAACGTCAGACATGCAGACTGAGAAAGAGAGATAGATTGTTTTCACTCTGGCACAAATTGCAATAAACTGTAAAAAGTTCATAGGAGTTTTACATAAAGTGATCAAGGCCATATTTACATGAGTCACTACTCAGAGTATGTCATGTGTGTGTGTGTGTGTGTGTGTGTGTGTGTGTGTGTGTGTGTGTGTGTGTATACATATATATGTATATAAATACATACGCACACACACACACAAACACATATATATATATATACACACAATGAGCTTCTTACAGTTTCTATCTACCAAATTCACTTACAAAGCTTTGTTCGGATCAAAGTTATAGAAGAAAACACTTGCCCAAGGTGCCACAGCATGGGACTGCACCCTGAACTATATCTTTGAGAAGCAAGCTTCTTACCACACAGTCACAATATATATATATATATATACATACATTATTTACATTTGACGGGTATTTGTCCTCATCTTGTTTGTTGGTAGCACAACGTTTCGGCTGATATACCCTTCCAGCCTTCATCAGGTGTTTTGGGGGAAATTTCGAACCTGGGTTCTCATTCTTAAGATATTTTTCAATGTTATTTTTATTATTATTATTATTATTATTATTATTATTATTATTATTATTATTATTATTATTATTATTATTATTATTATTATTATTCAGGTCACTGCCTGGAATCGATCTTGCCATCTTGGGGTTATTAACATGCACTCTTAATTAC
>NC_068983.1:83439817-83444029 GCF_001194135.2 Octopus bimaculoides
ATATGAAAGACGGTTTCAAAATGCGAAGGTCTTTTAGAGACGGTCATTGACTTGACCGGTTTCACTTTTTTTAGAAAAAGATTATCAAAACTAAAATGTAAAGCTTTGTATAAGCTTTGTTGTGTTAAGTGCTGGTTATCACAAAAGTATTAAAATACAGTTATACAGTCTTTGATAAGGATAAGAAAATGTTAAAAACAGTTTACAAGAAAGTATTCAAGAAAGAGACTACAATAATTATTCTGAGTTCAATAAAAATCATGTTTGTTTGGTAGTATATATACACAGAAGGAGATATATTTAAGAATTTACAAAAAATTGTGGAGGAATAACTGATCTGTTTGTCTGACATTTTCTGTCTTGTGTGTAGCTAAGGAATGTTTGCTATTTTAAGGGACAGTGTGGGAGGCTGGTTGGGGAAGGAAGACCAGACTAACACACACCAAAATACCGCAGAAATCATTTTTTTAGGCCAGGGCAACAGAATCCATGACACCAGATGGTAGACACCAACCCTGAAGAACCAAAAAATAGTGAATCTCTCAAACCTAAACCTGTCAACCCAGCAAATCAAAATCCTTTCCAAAGGACTAAAATTCACTCCAACCCCATAATACCCTAACCTGAGTGAAAAACAGAATGATGTCTCTCACAGAAAATTACGCCTCACAGATGAATTTTTTGACAAGGAAATTAATAACGATGAATTAATGGTTTGCAACAAGAGCAGTTATAATCTCACAAAAGGCAAAAACAAAACTTTGGACAAATTTTGTGACTACATTTCAAACTTTTCTCATAGTGAACATCCACATCCTAAACCCAAACCCAATACTAGCCAAAAGGAATAGAAATTCATCTATGAGTTACAAAACAATCATGACATCACAATCAAGGAAACAGATAAGGGTAGTACTGTCATCATTATGGATACTGAACTATACAAAAACTCTGTATCTCACCTCTTACAAGATACTACCGACTATGAAAGAGTAGCCAACTATCAACAATCAAAAGCAGTTACCAAATTAAATACTTTCATTTGCCAACATCGAAATAGCTTAACGGTAAACAAATTTCAATTGCAAAACCAGTAACCTCTCCGGGCTTCCAAAAATCCACAAGAGCAAAATAATTACAGAAGTTCGCAAAAATTCCACTTTAAACTTGCATCACTGTACCACATCCCACTGATCTCAAACTGAGACCAATTGTGGCAGGCCCAAACTGTGAAACACACAGATTAAGCAACTTCATCGACATACTCTTAAAACCAATACTTAAACACATACCAAGGATTGTAAGAGATGACCTGGACCTACTAAATCATCTCCCCAAATATACCGAGAAAGACATTTTCATTGTCTCCTTTGATGTAATAAACCTTTACACTACAATCCCACATCAATATGGACTGGAAGCCATTAAATTCTGGCTATAAAAATACTCCAATGAGGTCCCGAAAAGAATAAAATAGAATTTATCATCATTATGTTTATCCTCCAAAACAACTTATTGAATTTTAATAATTATATCTACAGACAAGTGTCAGGGACTGCAATGGGTACTAAAGTTGCGCCAACTTATGCAAACCTGGTGATGGCCTACCTAGAATTACAAATTTATGAAGAATCCAAATCAAAATACGGCCTGTCTTTCCACAAATACCTGTTGGAGAATTGGAAACGCTACTTGGGTGATTGCTCATCCTATAGTCCCACGTACTCGACGAACTCAATGATTTTGAAAATTTAATCAACAGTGTCAACAACCATATCCAATTTACAATGGAATATAGCCAAGACCAACTTCCTTTTCTTGACATTCTTATAAAAAAAGCACGAACATTGAAACTGATATCCACTACAAACCAACTGATTCCAAACACTACCTTCTGTTCACCTCCAATCACCCAAAGCATACGAAGACAACCACCCCCTTCAACCTAGCAAGAAGAATCTGTACAATTGCCTCAAATTATAGAACGCGAAATAAAAAAAAAACTCCAAGAACTAAAGGCAATAATTCTCGAAAGACATTAACCATATCTCTCAACACACAATCCAAGAAATGCAGAAACTTACACAATTATATACAAGAACATCCCACTACTGAGTCAAGACCTACGTCTAAAAAAGCACTTGAAACCCATAAAATAATAAAAAGCAAAAGACAACCCAAATCCTTAAAAAACCTACTCACCAATGCAAAATTACCCAACACACGCCCATCCCCCGCCGTCAAAAAATGTGGTCGTGCCAACTGCAGGACTTGCATCAACCTCATTGAAGGAACAATATACAAATTCCAGTCGGGACACACTTTTGTTGTAAAAGATAATTTCACCTGCGCATCAAAGAATTTACTTTATACCAAAAGGTGTGAAGGGTGTCACTAAGATTACATAGGGCAAACGAGTCTTACTCTCAGTGAAAGGATGACAGTCCAGCGCCAACAATTGAGGGACCCCGCCACAAGACAGATACCACTTAGTGGTCACTAAGATCTCTGTGCACAAAACAAGTCCCCCATATTCCTAGTTTTCCCACTACACCAATGCCCAGACAATAACACTGACCAAACACGAATAAATAGGGAAAATAATCTTATTCAAAAGTACAGACCGTAACTCAACATACTCTAACATACCACCGTCGGTACACACCCACAACAAACACACACAGAAAGACATACAGATGTACAAAAACACACACAAATACAAGGCAAACCTCCTACACAAACACAGACATACTTATACACACACGCACAAACACAATATCCCTACACTTGAGCACAAGCTCACAAGAAAAAACACATACATATATACATTTGCAATACGATTCTAGCAACTATAACCAACACACACACACATACATAAACACGGACATGCACACACCTACACACGCCACCCTGACAATTACAAATCACACTCACACAAACACACCCATACATACACAGATAAACACACAAACACGCAAATACAACACAACACACACACACACACATGTATGCACACATATGCACACACTCACAAACACAATATGCCCGTTCTCCAGTAAAAAATCACACACACACTCAAAAGAAAAAGATACATATACACACAATACAATCCCAACAATCACAACAAACACTCACAAACACACATAAACACTAGCATGCACACACACACAATGAAACACACCTCCCCGACAAATACAAGACACATAGACACACTCACACAAACAGACCCACATGTATACACACACACTGCACTAACAATACTAACAAAACAAACCCTTCACAAATACAGCGCACACACACACCCGGAGACTACATAAACCATACCCACATACATGCACACACGCACAAACGCATACTCAGTACCAACATGCACAGAACGTACATGTACACACATACACACCCCCTGGACAAACGCAATACACATGGACACACACAGAACCCCCAATAAATACAACATACTCACACACACATACACATCGACACACCCACACACTCATACATATGCACCCTCACACACACATACGGTTGCTCACACACACATTACCAAAGACTGTATAACTGTATTTTAATACGTTTCTGATAACCAGTACTTAACACAATAAAGTATATACAAAGCTTTACATTTTACTTTTGATAATCTTTTTCTAAAAAAGTGAAACCGGTCAAGTTAATAAACATCTCTAGAAGACCTTCGCATTTTGAAACCTTCTTTCATATATATTTTCACTCGAGCAGTACCTTACAACTTTACTTTGTTATATATATATGGTCAATCCAAACATGAACAAGCAAGAAAAATCAACAACGTGAGGACGTAGAATAAGTACAGTATTATTGGACTCTCAGGAAATACATACACACACACACACACACACACACACACACACATATATATATATATGTGTGTGTGTGTGTGTGTGTGTGTGTGTGTGTGTGTGTGTGTGACAAACACATACTGCTGCTGTCCAAAGGAATAGGTATAAAAGACAGAAAACCAGCCAGTCTATTACAGTCTGTTACAGTCTGTCATACCGGCCATGATGAAATACCACAAGGTATAGAAAATACGTATTCGCCTTTATATATTTATATATTTAATCCTTTATATTGAACACTCAATATTTCATATATTCAATAAGACATATTCCATATATTCAATAAGACATTCAATACTTCATTTCATTGTACCATCCATCTTTTTTTATATTATAT
>NC_068983.1:83444278-83450508 GCF_001194135.2 Octopus bimaculoides
ATATATATATATATAATTCAAAAGCGCATTTGCCAGGCAAGTCATTTGGTCTAAGTCCATGTTCTGAAACTAAAAGGATTCTAGCATGGAACACACTTATTAGACATGCAAAAACACACTAAGACTGCTAACTTCACTTAAATATTTATTATTTCTTTTTCAAAAAAACTCACAATTGCAGCCATTTGAAATTTACTGGACTTTGTCTGCGCCTTAACGTCATACCATGCAGCTTCAAACTGAATTCTCATCCCTCCTTCAAACAGCACAACTCTACTCAATATCTTCTGAACATCACCAACATTCTCACTTGTACTTCCAAACAACTTATGAGAGCCACCATCCGCTCGCTATGCGCCCAGCGCGACCACGTCACACAGGAAATCTCCTACTACCGTTCTCTTCTCACCTCTCTTTGCTCCACCACATCACTTCAGGCCATACTCCTTCAAACACGCCACCTGAATACCAAACTGTACGACTTCCTTGTTGCACAAAAGACACGCAAAATTCACTCACTCATCCTCCACCTCCCCACTTCTCCTGCCTCGCTCAACACCTCCATTATCTACACCATCCGGAGCGATTTACCTCTCACTCATGCTTAACGAACTTTACTTAACAAAGGTCTTAATTTCATACCTCTCGAAAACACACCCGGTGAATTTGACGCACGCGCCGATACAGTAAGTTTTCTCCGTCGGATCCAACTCAGGGCAATTTTCTACAACAGAAGCCCAGTTTCTCCAATTGAGAGCGACTTTACTACTCAAAAAGCGTTTCTTCAATTGGACACCAAACCCAGGATTACACCGTTCGTGGCACTCTATCGCTTACGGTGACGTGGGTTTCAGTTGATCCGATCAACGGAACAGCCTGCTCGTGAAATTAACGATAAAAGAAAATACAGGAGGATCATCTTATGATTTTATTCACCATAATTCCCTCTGGGATTCATACACTTATTGCAGCAGTCCTTCAGATTTCTAAGCCCTGTAAAAGAATTCAGATGGTTGAGTCTCCAGTCAGGCTTTTTGCCATACCCTTAAGGTCAGGAACTTGTCAACGCCACCTCATATACATTCTATTATGTCTTTTCCTTTAAAGAACAATATACTCTAAAATTCAAAGTAACATTATTTTATTAAACAGAAATACAACCAAACTGCAAAGTTTCAGCAGAAATATTGGTATGTCAGACATCAGACAGTAACAAATGAAGGTTAATAGTCGGTATTACAAGTATTACAGAATTTGGGAGGAGTTTAAGGTTGAAAAGGATGCTCCCAAAAGTTAGGTGTTGTTTTAACAAATGAAGGAAGATAAAGTGTTTATCAAATATGTTAGAATGGGAGGATAACATCATTAATGAGATAAGGTTAAACTATGGTAGTATTATTAAAGTTGTTAAGGCAGTGAGCTCACAGAATCGTTAGCATGCCAGGCAAAATGCTTGGCAGCATTTTGTCCATCTTTACGTTCTAAGTTCAAAAGCCTCCAGGGTTGACTTTCATCATTTTGGGTCGATAAAATAAGTACCAGTTGAGCACTGGAGTTTATCTAATCAACTTAACTCCTCCCTCAAAATTTCCAGCCCTGTATCAAAAATTTGGAATCAATATTATTAAAGTCATTAGGGCATAGTTTGTCCCTTCACATAATGTGCTTATTGCTATGATTGTGGTGTACATTTAGGAAAGCTATATGGCCAATCATCTTGATCACATTAATTGACTGATACTTTATTTTATCAACTCCAGAATGATAAAAGCTAAAGTTGATCTTGATGAGATTTAATTACTTCATATAAAATTATGTAACTCAGTTTCACAAGGATATGCTCTCTCAATCCAACCAGCTGTCACACTAACGAATACTAGTAGGACATGTCTAGTATTTGAATCATTCTCAATTCTACTTTATCCTTGACAATCTTAAATATATCCATAGGGCCATATAAATAAAGTCAAATTCCAAGTGGTGAAAATTTCATTCAACCCAAACTAGCATAAGAAACCAGATGATTGCAGTAATGATATCAAGGTTGATTTTAATTACAATTAATAATTAATTTTCTAATTGCCATGGTTAATTTGTTAGTTCATTTTCATCATTGACTCTTTTACAATTTTACAATTTTATATTTTACTAAAAAATAATTTGGTTGTTGAATGCACTCAGTAAAACATCTATGTTTGACATTTATTTAAAAATATTACAAAATACCTCTAATTGGAATAACTTTTTAAAAATTGATAGGTTGATAGGTTGATTGATTATCAGAATGAGTATAAACAAATTATATTTTAAAGATTACTCTCTTTGGGGTTTTTTTTCTTGTAACTTATAAGACTGTGGTGTCACATTTCCTTAAACACTTCAAATGAAACCCAAATTGTTAACCTTTGGTCAAGTGTTTATGTGGTTTTGTTGAGAGTTGATCTCTCATTTGCTTCATGCAACAACAATCTGAAATACTCTAGGGTATCATTAGTCATTTTTATTTAAAAAATCATTTAAATTATATTGTTTTATTCATTTAACTTGGATACAATACACACATTAACTTCTGACAGATAATAAAAATTATCAAAATTTAGGTAAGAATTCATATGAAATTTATTGTTTAGACTCTGGTACTTTGACCATTGACTTTTGCTAAAATATGAACTATAAGATTACTGCTCCAACATTCATGAAGAAACTGCTGTATAAAAGGAAAATTAATGTAACTGTAGCAATTACACTATGTTGTCACTTATCTAACAATAAGATGAATGGAAAGTTAGATTATCTTCAAGTTCAGCTGGTGAGATAGAATTGCAAATGAAGAGTTCCTTCCATGAAGGAAATCCTAGCCATTGCAAAACATCCTTACACTGTGTTAATTTCCCCTGGCAAGTCACATTTTGCACCTAGAAGCCACTCAGCATGCAAAGACGGCAATGATGTGAACCTCAGAAGAAGGAGAATAGTCAAAGGATTGGCCTGAAACCAGCTGACACAAGACATTCTAGAAAGAGCTCAAATGCAGAGGGACCTGTTTCAGGTAAGTGGAAAGGACAGCAAACATGAAAAAGCTTGCTAATTTATGTGTCTCTCAATAACTGCCCTATGAGCACTCAGTATGTCTGTATATTTTGTTTACTTAAGTTTGTTAGACCATGTATCACCATGATATTGCTGTAATCACCAGTAATATATTTGATTTAATTGTCAGTTTTACAAATAAAATAAGCTACAATATATTCCATTAAAATAGTCTAAGAGAAATGGATGATAGTTACCATAGGAACATAATATAACAAAAGAGATTCCACAATCAAATCAAAGTAAAGTAAAATTTAAAAACACTGGAGATACATAAATTGTGTATATCCTGGTATTCAAAACAAGAAATACTTAGCAGCTGTTTCTTGCAAGCCATGTAAAGCAGTGGTGTTCTTGGTGCTATGGTACCCTGCAGCACTTCAGAGATATCCATGTATACTGTCAATCTTTAGAAACATAATTTAAGAATTTAGAAAATCCATGCTTAATTTTTAAGTGTCTTGAAAAACATGATACTCATAATTTTGTTACACACTAATCATACTACTCAAACTGTGAAAGCAAATGGTTTTCAATACTTTATCTGTGCTTTTCTAAATTTTTAACTTAAAATCAGATTTTTATGCTTCCCGTTAAGTACACAAATGAATTTTTTCATTAATTTTTTTCCTATGTGCCATGAAGTTAAAATAATTATGAAACACTGATGTAGGCTTCCTTCTTGGGTCATGGAAGATGTTGTTGAAGGTTTTGTTGTCAAAAGTAACAACATTGATTTTATGCAAATTCTCATAACAGATC
This sequence comes from Octopus bimaculoides, assembly GCF_001194135.2. Classification (NCBI taxonomy): domain Eukaryota; kingdom Metazoa; phylum Mollusca; class Cephalopoda; order Octopoda; family Octopodidae; genus Octopus; species Octopus bimaculoides. The sequence goes on from NC_068983.1 coordinate 83,448,131, forward strand.
AGTTGTGTGTTAGATAGGAATGAAGAGGTGGGACATATTTCATTGAGAATCACATTACCGAACAAAATGTGTAAATGAAAGTCAGTAAACGGACCATATCCAGCCAAAATATTCTTCCTGTTTTATGTTCAAACCAGCCATATCTGGCCTCTCATTCCTCCCACCCGACAATGTCTCTTTAAAGATAAACAATCACATCATGAAAAGGCCAAAGCTTTGAGATAAAATCTGATTAATTCAAAACAATGTGATTAAATAAGTAATGAGAAAATGGTAAAGAGATAAAGAAATTTCCAAACTTAAGGTATCTGATTGTATTTAATGTCCCACATGGTAGTAGTGGGTGGAGAAAGAAAGATGCAACACTATAAAAACAGAAACTAAATAAAGATTCTCAAATTGTGGAAATTTAAAGTTTCATTTGACGTCAGCTAGAGGTCATTTACATTTGTGATTTTGAAAAGTTATAGCAGGCTAAGTGTAGCAAATATTTTTGAAGAGGGTGCATACAGGCTTTCAATAGGAAATATACATATACAGGTGCAGGCTTGACTGTGTGGTAAGAAGCTTGCTTCCCAACCACTTAAAGCCAGGAACTTTTCGGCACTCCCTCTTGCATGAGTATATATATATGTGTGTAATACTTGGGTATGTGTGTCCTTGCATGCATATATATGCAGATACATATGAATGTTTACTTGTAGGATGTATATGTGCTTGTGAGTATATGAGGGTGAGTGTGTGTTTATTTGTACATTTGCATGTGTATATGTGTGCATATACATGTGCGAAGCTAGTTACATGTGACCTAAAAATCATTCATGTGTCACTGCTGTACATGCTTGTCATAAGTTTGCTTTCACTCTATTAAATCTCCATTGAAACGAATATGAAATTAAGTCTTATGACTTGCTAGAAATAGCAGCCAAATCTCCTTCAAATCCCAGCCTTGTAACATAAAAAAAGGAAGGACACATTAGAAAATGTGGTGGTAGATATGCAAAAACATGGAATGATCATGGGCTGATCACATTTGATGCAAGGTTTGTTCTATCAGAGCTTACCTGAGGCCAAACAATGCGAACAACAAAAGCAATAACAAGCATACCATTCAGTTCACAAATGACTGGGCAATATTTTACCATTTCTGAAACTCACTTCAAGCCTTTGATCATGTTTACATTTTAGTATAATACTGAGAAATTCTAATCAATTATTTTAAAATTATGAGTACAACTTTTTTTGCAGAAGTGGCACATTTATAGAGGTAAATTCAGAAAGAAAATCTTTAAGCAGTGTGGTGTCAGAATAGCATGAAGTCTATCCAAAAGTTGACTGTTAATTAGAAATTAATTATAGGAATATTGTAATTTATAAATTATGTTGAATATTAAATTATAATTCTTTATCTTAAGTCTTTATTTTGAAATACAATTCTTTATGTAAGTTGAATGTATTAAATAGCAAAAAAAGAAAAAATACAGTTAGACTATGAGGAGCTCTTATAAAAGAATACTACTCACAAAAGACTTTTATGTACCTAATCTATGGCTAGACATAATTAAATGAGATTTCATAATCATAGTTATATGAAACAATGAGTTATGATAGAGAGAATGAAATTTATATAAACTTATCTAGTTATCTTTTAAATTGCGTATGGCTTAATTCATTTATGGTACTATTGATGTAAAAAATTAGACATTAGTTGTTTACTTACAGGCACCAAACTGGCTGGGTATTGAGAATGTTGGATAGAATAGCTTGTAGTATTTTTTCTAGATCTCTACATTCTGAGTTCAAGTCTAGCTGAGGTCAACTTGCCTTTCAAGGTCAGTAAACAAAGTGCCAGTGATGGGCATTGAATAGATAGAATTGTTAGAATATCAGACAAGATGACCTGAGGTTTCTGTCCGAGCTCTTTTACACTTCAAATTCCAACTCATATCACATGCACAAAGTATACATATGCACGCAAACACACACACACACACACACACACATCACACACAGAAAAAAATATGCGCGTACGTGTGAATGTGTGTATATGTGCGGGGCAACTTGAGCAAGTGTCTTTCACTATAACTTCGAGGCAACAAAAGCCTTGTGGGTGGATTTGGTAGATGGAAACTGAAAGAAGCCCGTCATATATGCATATACATTTGTATGTCTGTGTTTGTCCCCACCATCACCATCGCGTGACAACCGATGTTGGTTTGTTTACGTCCCCGTAACTTGGCAGTTCAGCAAAAGAGATGGATAGAATAAGTACTAGGCTTAGAAAGAATAAGTCCTGGGGTCGATTTGTTCAACTAAAGGCAGTGCTCCAGCATGGTTTGAGTCAAATGAGTGAATATATACATATATATATATATATA
>NC_068983.1:83450741-83452083 GCF_001194135.2 Octopus bimaculoides
TATATATTCCCTTCAAAATTGCTCTTAACTGTGGTTTGGATTTTTTGACTGTTCTTTCTAGTATGTTAGGCAACCTGTACACTAATTTATATGTGTGTGTGTGTGTGTGTGCGTGAGAAAGTCATGAAATGGCACTTGCTTTCGAATTTAAGATGTTTCGAAATGTTTAATTCATACATATATTCACCTTCTCCTGCAGCGGTCTTACCAGAAATATAGCATGAGTGGTACTTTTCCCTGGCACAAACCCAAACTGCATCTCATCTCATCTAAACTATCTCTCTCCCTAATTAGTTGGGTTATGACCCGCTCCATGACTTTCATCACATGATCCAACAATGTGATGCTTCTGTAATTATTCGTATCTAATGCGCCACCTTTACCTTTGCTGCAGTTTTCTATGGTACATCTTTTGTTGGGTATGAATCCTTCGTGTATCACCTGATTGACTATACAGGTGACTAGACTATTGCCTACACTGCCAGATATATTAAGCATCTCAGCAGTGATTCTTGATGGGCTGAGTGCTTTCCCTGTCTTCATACCCTTAATTGCTTTATCTACCAAGGTACTGTCAATTCGGATAGCTGGTCCCAATGTTGGGTCAACATTTGAAAGACTCTCTTTCTCCCATTCATTCTCTTCATTTAGCAAACTTTCATAGTAGCATCTCCAAGTCTCTCTCTTTCCAGAATCATTAAATGCAAGTGAGCTATCATCCATTCGGACACATTTCTTTCCTATGACATCACAATTTTCTCTCACATATTGTCTTGCAATTCGAAACAATTCAAGTTGCTGGTCCTCATGATGCTGAACGTTAGTGAATTTTTTTGTATCTGTTTCCCCTCTGGCTAAGTAACCCTGTTTCTTAGCTTCCCTTCTGATGATCTCATACAGTTCCCTACTACCACAACACTTCCAGTCCTTCCATGCCTGTTTCTTTTCGTTAATGGCTTTATCAACTACATTGTTCCACTACCAAGTTACATTAGGTCGAGAGGGGACTTTGCACCAGCCCTCAACAGGTTGTCTCGTAGAAGCCTCCACTTGTCCTCCGCATTATGTGATGCTATATCCTTCTCATTTTTGTCAAAAACTTCAAGCATTACGCCTCTAAATCTCTGTAATGATGATGATGATGATGATGATGATGATGATGACGACGACGACGACGGTGGTGGTGGTGGTGGTGAAGAAGATAATGATGGTGAAGATGATAATGATAGTGAAGATGATAATGAAGATGATAATGATGATGATGATGATGATGATGATGATGATGGGTGTGGTGGTGGTGGTGGTGGTGATGGTGGTGTGGTGGTGGTGTGGTGGTGGTGTG
>NC_068983.1:83453344-83457956 GCF_001194135.2 Octopus bimaculoides
ATATATATGTATATATATGTATATAAATATATATATGCACACATATATATATATATATATATATATACATACACATATGTATATGTATATACACCTACACACACACACACATATATATATATATATATGTATGTAAATATGCATGTATACATCCATATATAGAGATAGATATAGATGATATATACATATAGACATATAGATAGAGAAATATACATACACATACACATGTGCACACACACCCTCATAGACATACATCCACACATATATAGACACGCACACATATACACACGTACATATATCAAGAGATCTGTTTTAAAATAATTTGTTTCCCTTCATCTGCAGATTATTATTTAAAAAATAAGGCTGAGGTTTAGTAATGAATAATAATTTAGAAATAGAGAGATAAATAAAAGGTTAAGATATCAATGTATATTTCAAAAAAGAAAAAAAAAACCTGGAATATACACACATATATATATATATTTGTATGGGTGTAGTTATTTCATTTAACACTGGAAAAAATATGCATTATTTCATAATTCTATCTGAAGAGGTAAAAGTGAGGAAAAAAGAAGAGGTTTGAAACTTTTAAAATAATGTTAATAGAATTTTTAAAAACATCATTTGTGTGCATGTGTGTTTATAAACACATGCATACACACATATACATACATATATATATATACCAATATATGTCTATACATACACATATGCCTATACACACACATGCATATATATATATATATATATATATATATATATATATATATATATATATATATATATATATATATATATATATATATATATATATATATATATAAAGATATACTCACATGCTTTTATTTATATATATATAAAGATATACTCACATACTTATATATATATATACGCACTAACACATGCACTAACACACACACTAACACATGCAAACACAAATGCCCATAAACTCACAGACACATTACTATCATCATTTTATGAAACTAGTTTATCATGCAGTAATCATCTCATTATTATGCTATTATGAAATTTTGACAATTTGTCATCAGGATATCAAAAGGTTGGAGCATTTCCATTAAAAAAAAAGCTTCTCACCATCTTAAGCATCAAATAGGAGGAAAACATAACCTGCAATGAAAAAAAAAAAGACAGTAATGCATAGAGTCAACTATGATGAAACACCAGTGATGATTGTTGGGACATATGGTAAGAATGAAGGAAAAGAGATTCCCTCATTAAATTGTTCTGTTTTAACAATGAATTTTTTCCAATTTTTTTTGTTTTTCTGATACATCGATCAGGTTATTGTGCAAAAGATTGAGTAGTTTATAGACAGGCATTCTGTATCTGCAGAGACAATCTCAGTGTTAGAAGTTCTCCCTATGTAGAGGATTGCAATGTTTATGTGCTTCCTCATTTCAAACAGTACTGGTATACCTTCAATAGTGGGAACCTGATAGCCAGGATTATCTACATCAATCTCATATCCTTTTCTGATCATTATCTTAAGCTGTGTAACAGTTAAATGTAACAAGTAGGTGTGGGGTCACCAAATGTAATGGTATATATTGTAAATGGTAGACTGTGGAAAGTTGAGATGTTAAAGAAATGACTTGCTGAGAGGTGGCATGTTAAAGATTTTATTTAACTGTTATGAAGTTTCACAACTGCGATGAATTCAAGTTAGTTTTGATTAGAGAATTTCATGTCACTGCTTATAGAAGACTATTACTTTGTTGTGTGGGAGAAGAAAGGTAAATCATTTTAACTGCATGAAACATCAGAAGGGAAAGAACAGAAAAAGAGAAGTTAACACTCTGAAAGTTGCAGAGAAAATACAGTATTTATCAACAAATATCTCAATACATAACTGTGCTAAAGTCAAACCAAATTATTTACAATGGAAGAGAATGAGCTTATCTAGATACAACTTTGTATCACCTAGACTGGTGGCGAATTTGGCAGATTGAACAAGCAAATTCTAAGTGCAAATTCTGAGAACAGAAAGAAACTAACGTAAAGATAGAGATTGGTTATGAATCCAGTCTCCATTTGTTACAGTTGTTCTTCAGCTGATGGCAATAACAAAGATCCTTGAAAATTCAGGTTCAAAATCAGTTTCAACATTATTCAACATTATTCAACTCACTCCAAGCATCTGCAAAGTTAAAAAGTGAACATTTAATGTTGTAGGCTAATAGATTTTGAAGACTTTTGTTCCTTCCCCTTCTATCTTCTCTATCTTCTTAGTTCTACAATATGACTATTACTTCAAAAAATTCTTATACAGCCTCTTACAGATAACAATTATTTCCTGCTCTATTGGTTGAATAACAGAACATTTGTTAGGAAGCAAAATATAAAGATCATTTAATCTGCTGCCTCTACTACCTTGCCAGCATCAGTGTGAGCAAAGGCATTGTCAAGAAGCAACATCTTTAGATGTGGAGAGGAAATTTCCAGACATTTGTTTCAGAACCATTAACAATGAGGTTAAGGAGCCAGAAACAAACAAATACATTCACACACATTATATATAGTGACTTGGTACTGTTGTAATGCCACCAGCCACATAATTCTCACTGTCCTGCTTAATTAATTGTAATGATGTCATCAATTCGATTAATGGTTTCATTATTATGAGTGGTTCAAAATGATCGTGCATTCAGCTTGTCACTGTTCTTTTTCTTCTTTTCCTTGATATCTTATTGGTCGTTGTTCAATCACAAATTAACATTTGGAGTAAAATATTTGAATCGTATCTTGAAGCCTCTTTATTCACCCAACCAACGATAAATAGAGATCATGTCTGTCTAGTAGAGAACCATACAATCACCATCCATTTTCTCACTCTATTTTTTTATATATTTCGCATTCAAACACATTCAAACACATACAAAAACTCTAATGAAAAAAAAAACAACCTTTCTACGTTGATTCAAGTATTTCTCTCCAAATTCTTTCCAACACACTTTTCTCTTAACGAAAAATTTTACCTGCCACACAAATTTTTACTTTTCTCTTTGAAATTCTATTCGCCTGGACATTTTATCTCTGATGTTCCTTACCTGACACATTTAACTGTGTTCAGTCTTATTTACGTCTATGGCCAGTTTTTAGATTATATCACAATGACCGTTACATTCAACTAAAATTACGAAACATTCACACACTAACGAAAATGTTTAAGATAAGGTCCCAGTTAGGCGGCGTTTTGGTTCTCTAATAGAGAGACTAAAATCTTCTATCTATTGACAGAAGAAAGAGGCCTCAGGATTTTAGTCGAATATTTTGCGCCGAAAGTTAATCTGTGTTTAGAATGGTGAACCACGACCAATGAAAATTCAAAGAAAAAACAGCATTGGCAAGCTGAATGTACGGTCATGTTTTAGCTACTCTTTTTTCTACTATAGGCACAAGACCAGAAATTTTGAAGAAGAGGGCAAGTCGATTGATCCAGTGCTAAGCTGATACTTATTTCATTGACTCCGAGAGAATGAAAGGCAAAGTCGACCTCGGTGGCTCACCGCTCATAATAACAGCAGTCGAACTGATGACTTTATTACAATTACTTTTGGTACAAGGCAGCAGTTTCGGGGGAGGGAGAAGTCGATTACATCGATCCCAGTGCTCAACTGGTACTTATTTTATCGACCCCGAGAGGATGAAAGGCAAAGTCGCCCTCGCTGGTAACGATTCTGCCAGCTCATCATCCGGCGCGATAACAATTCCACCAGTTCACCGCCTCCTTTCTACTAAAGGCACACGGACTGGATTTTGTGGAGAAGGGGACAGTCGATCACATCAACCCTAGTACTCAACTGATACTTATTTTATCGAACCCGAAAGGATGAAAGACAAAGTCGCCCTCGGCGGTAACGATTCTGCCTGCTCACTGCTCGGTGCGGTAACTATTCAAGCAGTTCGCCGCCTTAAAGTAAATAATAATAATAATAATAATAATAATAATAATAATAATAATAATAATAATAATGGTTTCAAATTTTTCCACAAGGGCAGCCATTTTGGGGAGGGGATAAAAATATTACATCGATTCCAGTGTTTCACTGGTACTCAGTTTATCGACTCCGAAAGGATGAAAGGCAAAGTCGACCTCGGCGGAATTTGAACTCAGAACGTGAACACAGGCGAAATACCACTAAGCATTTGGCCCGCCGTTTACCACCAGGACGAAGGTCATATTTTGGGCTACGGCAAATTAACCCCATTCTTAAAGATAAATCATCCATTATCTTCATAATTGGTCATATCTCCGATCGTCATCAAATGTCTTATTCTTGCCACACTAACAACTTCCTTTCAATACTGCTGATCTTGAGTCGATATTATAACCAACTATTAATTATTAGATTAGTGTAAACAATCAAGTGCAATGTGAGAAATTGACTCGACCAAAATAAAATATATTGAGTACTCGTTTTATCGACCGTCAACACTAAACGGATGTCTGTATATAATATATAAGTGTATAATATATAAGTATGTATATACGCACATATATATGCATACACATAAATATATAATCTATATATAAATATATATATATATTATTCTTTTATTTGTTTCAGTCATTTGACTGTGGCCATGCTGG
>NC_068983.1:83457966-83458828 GCF_001194135.2 Octopus bimaculoides
GTCATTTGACTGTGGCCATACTGGAGCACTGCCTTTAGTCGAACAAATCGACCCCAGGTCTTATTCTTCGTATGCCTAACACTTATTCTATTGGTCACTTTTGCTGAACCGCTAAGTAACAGGGATGTAGACATACCAACATCAGCTTTCAAGTGATGTTGGGGGTACAAACACAGACATGCGCGTGCACACACACACACACACACACACACATATATGACGGGCTTCTTTCAGTTTCTGTCTACCAAATCTACTTACAAGGCTTTGGTCAGCCCAAGGTTATAGTAGAAGACCCTTGCCCAAGGTGCCATGCAATGGGACTGAAGCTACTTCCCCACACAGCCACGCCTGCACCTAAATATATATATATATATAGTCAGTCAATTCAAAGATGTTAAATCCTCATTAGGGATTATGTAATCCAAAAATTCCACTGGTTAATCATTATCATATATACGGAGAAAGTCTTGACAGTATTTTAGGGATTATTGTAGTACTACATAATATAAATATTGAAAGAAAGAAAATGGAGAAATATGGATGTATGAAGAATTTTTTTGTGTGATCATACAAATAAATTGTTCATACATCCATATTTATCCATTTTCTTTCCTTCAGTATATATCATCATCATCATCATCGTTTAACGTCCACTTTCCATGCTAGCATGGGTTAGATGATTTGATTAAAGACTGGCAAGCCAGAAGGCTGCACCAGGCTCCAATCTGATCTGGCAGAGACTCTACAGCTGGATGCCCTTCCTAACGTCAACCACTCTGAGAGTGTAGTGGGTGCTTTTACGTGCCACGAGAGCCAGTCACATGGTACTGGCAACAGCCATGCTCAAAATGGTGTTTTTTAC
>NC_068983.1:83458838-83462289 GCF_001194135.2 Octopus bimaculoides
GTATGTATGTATGTATGTATGTATGTATGTATGTATGTATGTATTTAAACGTCTAGTTTTTATTTAATCAACCGTGAAAAGATGAAAGGCACATTTGTCCTCAGTAGGATTTAAATCCAAACATAAATGGACTTGATGAAATACCACAAATCATTTACTCCACTATTTCACCATTTCTGCCATTCCATCAAATGTGTATTTCATTTCCTCTGGAGTAATCTAATTAAAGTTATTATAGTTATGTATATCAGACATTTAATTGCATTAGTAAAGGACTAACTTATAAAATTACACTTCAGATAAAATTTCAGCTACATTTCAGAGATTAGCAATGACACACACACACACATACACACACACATCACAGACACATCACACACACACACACACACACATATATATATATATATATATAGTACACACACAGACACACACATTTATACATGAATAAAAATATGTATGTGTATATGTATGTGTATATATATATATATATATATATATATATAAATATATATACATATGTATGTCTGTACGTATGTATACATATATATGTGTGAGCATTGTATGTCTGTCTGTATGTATGTATGTATGTATGTATGTATGGGGTTGGTCAAAATGTCCGTTCAGTTTTTCTAAGCGAAAATAAGACACAAAGCGATCTATTCAATCGATGATGTAATTACCGTTTAGTTCCAGTATTTACTACCATCCTGTAAAGCAATCCCTAATTCCTTGCTCAAAGAATTCCCTGTTATTTCCGGCGATAAACTCTTCCAGGTGAATCTTTGTATCCTCTTCAGAGTTGAAGTTATGTCCACTCAATGCATTTTGAAAAGACCGAAACAAGTAGAAATCTGAAAGCGCAAGGTTGGACGAATGCAGAAGGTGTTACAAAACTTCCCAGTTAAATCCCACTGACTTCTGTCGTGTCTGCAAAGTAGTGTGCTGTTTAGCTTTGTCCTCATGAAAACAAATTGCTCTTACTGTTGGCAAATACTAAACACTTCAGGTGGATCACTACATTTAATTTGGTCAACTTGTCACAGTACACGTCCGAATTGAAGGTCCTGTCCGTGGAAAGAAGCTCGTAAAAGACAATGCATATCTTACAGCAGGTTTTTGTACCACCTTCTTGCTCTTTTTTTTTAAATATAAAAGCATGAGGTGTCGATAACTTTTATTTTGGTTCTACATTTACAGTGATCCGAAGCACGCAAAATTCAGTCTGTCTCATCTGTCATGCGGTGATGGGCGGACAAACACAGACACAAAGACACACATAGATATAGACATATACATACATACGTGTATATATTTATATATATATGTGTGTATATATATATATATATATGTGTGTGTGTGTGTGTGTGTGTGTGTGTGTGTGTGTGTGTGTGTGTGTGTGTGTGTGTGTGTGTGTGTGTGTGTGTGTGTGTGTGTGTGTGTGTGTGTGTGTATGTGTATATATATATATATATATACACGATGGTCTTCTTTCAGCCTCCGTCTACCAAATCCATTCACAAGGCTTTGGTCGGCCTTTGTTTTGGGGGTTTTGTAAATGCACCTGAATCTCAAAACGTGTAGTCGTTTTTAAATTTTGTAATAGATTTATTCACATACCAAACCGGTTTCGACAATTTTTTTGCTTATCAACAGTACAAATATATAAGTAAAGGATTTAGGAGAGCTGAAAGTGACTAGGTAAAAATTGGACAAACATGTTTACAGAAGCAAATGTTCCAATGTTCACAGAAATTTCAGTGAGTTTCCCCGTGAGAGATAGTAATATCAATGAACATGTTTGGTGAAGATCATAACAAATGCACATTACTGAAAGTTCAGTCATATTGAGTCTTTATATATAAAGAAAAAGTAGAGAGGAAAGAGAAGGTGGAGAGAAAGGTCTTTTTATAATTTCTGTCGTGGGGCGTGTAGTTCTTTTTTCAATCTCAGTCTCAATGCACTGGTTTCTTCCCAGATGTTGAAGTTCCGCCGGTTCTCGAAATTTGTTTAACCCTCTGAACTCGGAAAGTGGATATATCCGCTCGAAATTTTATTACTGTTAAGTGCAGAAAGGGATTTTACCATTAACGGCTTTGAAAGAAACCTTTCCTTTTGCTGCAAAAAGCGGAAACATGCCCGCCAGTAACACTTTTTAAAAAAGACAATTTTTCAGATTTTCTTAATCTTTTAACATATTTCATCAAATATCTCTTTACAGAGCAAGAATTAAATACTTTCAGGGTTGGATATGAAAACCATACCTGCAGGAGATACTGAAATAATTTTTTCGTTTGTTTTTGTTTCGTATCATTTTGATTTTTGTTGACTATTTTTTGGTGGGTAATTAACATCATTGCCGGAATGACCGAAAAAATTATATTGATGTTTGTATAGTTTTGTATAATGTCATTTTAATTGATACTGTTGTTTATATACCCATTAGTCTAGTCATGACTATCTAGCATATTGTATATCGGAAACAACGTAATCCGATGAATTCATTATTTTATTTAGGACGGTACAATGTAATTGAGTGTAGATTGGTTGTTATTTCTACCAGTCATTCTAATCCCACAGGGCAAAGCGTTTTCTATTATAGACTTCGGTTGAGCAATATTACGAAAGTGAAATTTGGTAGACAGAAATTGAGCAAAAGCCTGACGTCGCTTTATAAATACATATATACGCGTGCACGCGTGTGTGTATGTGTGTGTTGTTTGTGTTGTGTGTAAGTGTGTGTATGTGTGTGTGTTGTGTGTGTTGCGCGCACGCGTGTTCGGTGTTTCTTATTGATAAAGTCTAAAGAGCTAGAAACATCGATATTTGGGAATCCAACAGAGGGAAGCACTGGACAGATATGGTGTTTTTACACCTTTATTATCATAAGAGAGAATTTCTTTCTCCACGGTATCTGCAGTAAATTTGCCTTTAGCCGTAGAAATATGTCACAAACATATTTTTAACTAACCTAAAGTTCGCTTTTGCCTAAACACTGCTTGGCGCTGATATGACTATAATTTTCACGACCTTGCGGCCTACTGGAGCAAATCAGTCAATGCTGTTGACTATATTTTAGTTAAAGCCACATCTTTAATTTTATATATACAGAGAAATAGATATATATATATATATATATATATATATATATATATATATATATATATATATACATAGATATAGAGAGAGACATGTACTCACGCGTGCGTGCAATTGTGTGTGTTTATGTCGTATCGCTATGTGTATCGTAACTTACTGGTACAATACAAAGCGATCGCTAAAATAAGTACCAGACTTAACTAAGTGATTGGATTGATACCAAAGTCTCAGTCTAGCGAGCTACCAATAAAAGAATATAAGTGTATGAATATATATGCCAAAGCAAAATATTAAAATGTAAACACAACACACACATAATATATATAGACAGATTGATATATATATATATATA
>NC_068983.1:83462538-83464260 GCF_001194135.2 Octopus bimaculoides
AGAGAGAGAGAGAGAGAGAGAGAGAGAGAGACGTACATACATACATACATACATACGTAACGCCAAAACAACTGGATTAATATACCGCAAAGAAGATCTGAATGTGAAATGCTGAGCGTGCCAAAAAACGACTATGCATGGGTATGTTTTCCGAAGACTTGAAGTGCAGCCTCCCTTGGACTGGTGACTGCTACATCACATCACACTTCGAAGGCTCCGGATTTGCAATCCATAAATAGGAGATTACTACAAAACAACTAGTAAACGAAACAGGCAATGAAGCTCTCGGTGTCCCGAAATGCAACCCAAAACGTAGATTATGTCATAGTTTTGAGGAAGACATCACACACGTGATTAGCAACTGCCTAAAAATTTCATCAAGTTATTACCTCCCTATGCGACACGACGTTATCGCAAAAACAATATACGATGCCATTCAAAAACAAAGTGTCCTCTCTCTCCCTGTCTGTCTCTCCTCCTCTCTATATTTCTCTCCCTCTTTCTCTCTCTCTTTCTTTCTTCCTTCTTTTTCCAATTTTTTTCACTTCTCTGACATAGAACATTTAGTCTCAAACGTAACATATGCTTTAACCTTCTCCATTTCATCCTAAAACTAATATGTATCTTCTTTGAACGTCTGTGATTCTGAGTTCCACGTTTTAGTGATCCTCAAGCAATAGCAGCATTGAATTAACTTTAAAATCTATACTATAATTAAATATAAAACTCACCACCAAGGGGTCTGGCTCCTCATTCAAAGGGAAAACTGGGAGTACAAGTCACATATTAACCTCGATAATAAGGATAAACTTCTATTCAACTAGCCTATAGGATGAAGATTTAAACTTCTCTTTTCATATGAAATTCAATCCAGTCTCTACATATGTTAACAACACAAACTTTTTCGAATTGCTTAGAGTATATAAATAGTATATATGCATTGGTGCATATGTGTATATATATGTATACAGAGATGTGTGAGCGTGTGAGTAAATGCAAATGTAATGTGCATGTGATGGGGTGATTAATGAGAGATGGAAGATGGAAGATACGAGTGTCTTACTAATCACTACAGTTGTTTCGACCCAGCTAGCATCATTCCCTCGTGGACGGAATACTATACAACTGGTTTAGATGTATCCCTCGATGAAGATGTGTCTCCTTAGATGATTTCAAGAGGTATATCGTTAAGATAAATTAGATCGGTCGAAACAGTTGTAGTGATTAATAAAGTTTCTCGTATCTTCAGCTTCCGTCTCTCGTTATTCAAATACCCAACGAACACTGAGCCAGAGAACGTGCTTTCGCGGCAAAATACCAGGTGTACCCCATACAATTTATTAATTAATAATATATATATAATGATTACCGTCACTTAAACATGGCTGTTCCGTAGCAACCAAGGTTACTACCATTTTCAAGCCCAGGAGGACACCTCTTCCAGCTGGTTATTCGATGCAGTCTGCAACCGATATATACTGCAAGCAGGGGAGTGAACCTTTACCGTCTTCCAGCCACGAGACCACCAGACCCTACGGTGTCAACCTCTTTGTGGTCGTCCTCGGTGGAAGAGAGGTATATGAACAACAAGCAGGTGCATTAGTTTGACGCTCGGGAAAATAAGAAAGTCTTTTACGTTTCGAGCCTACGCCCCTCAACAGAAAGGAATATGAGGAAATAAAGAGAGAGAATAGTGACTGCAGTGATATACATACATACATA
>NC_068983.1:83464977-83469370 GCF_001194135.2 Octopus bimaculoides
ATATATATATATATATATATATATAAAGAGAAAGGGAGACAGAGTGATAGATGCGTGTAAATATATATACATATATATATATCCCATTTTCTGTATTTATATAGACATGTATGTGTGTGTATGTATGTATATATATATGCATTTATATTCACACACACACAAATGCTCACACACATATACGGGGATATATATATGTATGTATGTATATAAACACACATAGGTCCATACATACATAAATACACGTGCACACACTCACATACATACATACATACATAATACATACATACATACACACACACACATACGTACATACATACATACATACATACATACTTACATACATACATACATACATATTGGAGTAAGAGAGAGAGAGAGAAAAGACAGAAATTGCTTTGCACTACTGGTGTCATGTCTTATCGCGTTATTCATTGTACACAATAATTAAAACATAATACAATAAACAACATTGAATAGGAGGAAAGGACATAAGAGAAATGTAGTAAGTTAAAGTAATGTGTTAATATTATTTGTCTGTGTACATATGTATACATATATGTAGGTGTCTGTGTGTGTGTGCGTGTGCACGAAAGCATAAGTCTATTGTCTATAAATCTTTTGTTTGTGTTTTCAACTATATGGCATTGTGTTTTTTTAATAATACCCTTTAGTCTGATGAATAATCACATCATTAGCAATGTTTGTCGTTGCAATGTTTACATTATGTTATCTTACAAGACACACAGACATAACTTTCATTTATATCCAAAATGAAATAAAAGAAATCAAGCTAAATCCAAAGTAGTGGACAGATAGTTAAAATTTGTTGTTTAGCTACAGAGCCGTTCTCATTGAGCAAACACCTATGATCAAACGGATTCCGGCCATGACCAATCCATCTTTTGTCAGCTGGTGTCCACTCATATAATGACATAGAATGTGAATAACCCGGGGCAACCCTTGTGTTTGTCACCCCTCTCCACTCCTCTACCCTTGATACAATTTTATGCAATACAGCAAACCCAAAAGCGGTGCCACCAGAAAAGCGTCGTGTCCCTAGCTATGCCACTGTATTCATAACTATGTTAACCGATGCGTCACTCTTTTGATTTAAGGGAATATGGCCATATTCGTAGTGAGCTGTGTGACCGCATACAGACTACACCCCACCCAACAGAGCTATATTTAGACTTTATGAAGCCCGAAACTATATGAAGGTCCTTGTGAAGCAATATTATATCATAAGACATCAAAATAAAAACTTAAGATATATGCTTTCTAACTATTAAGCGAACTTTGCATACTGTAAGGCCCTGAAATGTAGCTTATTAAAATCCTTTTTAGTGACTTTGTCTCTATTTGTCGTTTCTTTCAACACTGTTACTTGATTCTTGGATGCCTTCAGGTATAAAATGTTATAAGTATTTCTCCAAGTTAAGTCTCCCATCTAAGAGTAACTACCTCCTGCTAACCTTAAGGGCCCAGGGTAAATGTCTTGAGTACTGCCCTTTCACCGCATACTGGCTCGATACCTCATTCTCATGCTCTCAACTGTCTCCGAGGTTCTCAAAAGGGTTATATGTCCTGTCCTTCTTCCTCTGACTAATCAATAAAAAAAATTATCATCACCACGAATATCATCATCCTCGATCTTCATCATCATAGCTATTATTATTATTATCATCACTCTCGCGATGATTACTCCGACAACCACTGATGAGTCAGTGAGAAATCGTTCCGTGGTCAATCACTAACGCTGCAAGAAATAGCAGCCAAATGCCCTTGCATCAATATCGTCCTCGTTATACAGACTTACAGCACGGTCGCAGCTGGAACGCTTTTCCCTATATTTGCTCAGTCAAGTGCAACTCAGGGCTAAACAACATCAACCTTATCACCACCACCACTATCACCACTACCACCACCACCACCACCACCTCCATTTCTCCTCCTCTTCCCCATCATCATCATCAGCAGCAGCAGCATCTCAAACATCTATGAAAATGTACTGAATCAAATGCACAAACATGCAAAATATACAGGATTAGAAGCTTGTTTTTTTCTTTCTTTTTACTTTATGCTCAGTCCAAAACCAGTAGATTGCTGCATTCATTTTACCGCCATTAAAAATCTGTCGCCAAGCTATAATAATAATAATAATAATAATAATAATAATAATAATAATAATAATAATAATAATAAATCAAAGACGAGAACAAACTTTAATAAACTCCTTGAAAAAAATCAGGCAAAGTAATATACAACATAACAAATAGAAATACAAAAGTAACAAAAATTCTTCCTTTCCTAGTGCTCAACCAAAAAGGATAGAAAAATGAAAACTGTAAAAGAGAAAGTGGACATAGTGGAGCCGAGACTAAAATTTATTAAAAGCTAAATAATTCCAGAAAAATCCCAAATAAAGTCACTGAAAAGTAATCGAAGGAACGTTGTCGAACAATTTTCACTGCCATTACTGTATTTAATGGATGCAAGGAATGAGAAAGAAAGAATAATTTGAGAGAATAAAAGAAAGGAATATTAAAGTAAAACACAAGACAGAAACTCACAACTATGTAAATGAATACATGTGCGTTGCATGTGTATGTGTGAATGCATGTGTGCGTGTGGATGTATACATACATACATACATACATACATACATACATACATACATACATACACACACACACACACACATACACACATATATATATACACGCATTTTTACACACACACATATGTATATACACGTTTATATGTGGGTGTGTATATATATATATATATATTTATATTCATATTTATATTTATATTCATATTTATATTTATATACATACATATATATACATATATGTATGCATGTTTGCATGTATGTACGTACGCTCAGGCGTGGCTGTTGGGTAAGAAGATCGCTTCCGATAGATATGGTTTCGGGTTCAGCTCCTCAGCGCGGCAACCTAGGGGTTCTCTAAAACTGGTTCTCAACCGGGTTCTACATGGCATTTGGGGGCCCGTATAAGATTTTGTTGTTAAAATTCATCTGCAATAAATTGGTTATACTTCAACAATACACAAATTATTTTAACATTTTTTTTATACAACTGCTAATATTGCCTTATAAAAATATAAGAAAATGTTTTTTAAACAACGAATGGTTCTGGAGGTCTACCTAAGTAAAACAGTATGGGGGTCCATAGGTAAAAAGAAAATGGTTGAGAACTGCTGCACTAAATCTTTGGGTTAACCAAAGTTTTGGGAATGACTGTTTGACAGAAAGTGAAAGAAGCTCGTCGTATTTACATTTATAAATTTGTATACGTGTATGTGTCTGTGCGTGCATGTACGTTAAGGTCTCCGTGCCTTGACATCACCTGATAGTTTAAGCGAATATCAAAGTCATACAAGGAAAAAATTGATCGTGTAAGAGAAGCCTTTTCTCATTCTCCCAGAAAGTTCATCCGTATTGCTGCCAGACATTTAGAACTACCACGTTCAACAGTATACAACGTCCTACACAAGAACCTGCGATTGTACGCTTATAAAACGCAGCTCCTACAGGCAATCGAGCCAAATGATAAACCAAGACGAAAAGTGTTTGCAGTTCACAAGCTGCAACTAATTTCTGAAGATGAAGCATTTCTCAGGGGAGTTTGTTTTAGTGTTGAGGCAACATTTCATGTTTCAGGGAAACTGAACAAACACAATGTGAGAATCTGCGGATCAGAACATCCCCGGGTGACTAGAGAAGTTCAGCGAGATTGTTCCAAAGTGAATGTCTGGTGTGGGATTATGTGCAATCGAATTGTTGGTCCATTTTTCTTCAACGAGAGAACAATTACTGCAAATGTCTACCTTGAACTTTTGACTGAATATATCGCACCACAACTCCAGGATTTTTAACCGACCTTCATTTTCCAGCAAGATGGCGCCCCACTACATTAGGGGCTGCATGTTCGTGAGTTCCTCAATCAAACATTTCCAGATCGTTGGATTGGAAGGGATGGACCAATTCCGTGGCCACCACGTTCACTAGATATCAAACCTCTGGATTTCTTTCTATGGGGCAATGTTAAATATATCGTATATCGAACAAAGATACCGGACATTACTGAACTAAAGCAACATTGATGAGGCTATGCTACAGCGAACATGGCAAGAAATTGAGTACCGTCTTGATGTGCTTCGTGCGACTAATGGTGCCCATATAGAAGTGTATTAAAAGAGGTAAAAAAAATCTTTGAAAACCACTGAGTACAATAGAACAAGTCTGATTAAGATCTCTTATCAATTGACTTTGTAATAAATTTTTAAAATTGTATAAAGACTTTATGGGCACCCTATATATATATATATATATGTGTGTGTGTATGTATATATATTTATATATATATAT
>NC_068983.1:83469380-83472193 GCF_001194135.2 Octopus bimaculoides
CGTCTTGATGTGCTTCGTGCGACTAATGGTGCCCATATAGAAGTGTATTAAAAGAGGTAAAAAAAATCTTTGAAAACCACTGAGTACAATAGAACAAGTCTGATTAAGATCTCTTATCAATTGACTTTGTAATAAATTTTTAAAATTGTATAAAGACTTTATGGGCACCCTATATATATATATATATATGTTTATACACACACATATATATGGTTGGATGTATGCATGTATGTATGTATGTATGCATGTTTGTATATGCATGTATGTATACATGTTTGTGTATGTATGTATGTGTGTGTGTGTGTATGTATGCATGTATGCATGTATATATATGTATGTATGTATGTTAGACTTTGAACCGTGACAAAGGCAACAAACCCAGGCGATGGCAGAACTTTGATAGAAAAGCTTATGACAAACATTTGCATTAAACTTTTGCAATTAGCAATTCAGAAAACTATAGTTGTTCCTTCAAATGGCTTTGCCACTGAAAACAAATCATGTGTGCGTGAGTCTAAAGAATTTAATATTAACTGTTAGACCCTCGTCCGTCGAAGCCAACGAGAGTCTAACACACAAGCACACACAAACAAACATGTGTGCGTAATAATTTTTTATTCGAACATACATTATTTCTAAAGTGATGAGCACAATATTGTCACTTGCATACTTTATTTATTGATTTTAACACAGAAGAATTTTTTCCCAATATCATTTTCTTCATGCAGTATATATTTATTTACCTCTTATTTCATATACACTCAACAGATTAAACTGTCGGAAAAGAAAAATTCCTAACATCGGGCAACAACAAGTAACCTTAGATGCCAAGAACCCTCATAAGTATGCTAGCCCTCCCTAATAACACTGTTTTCTGGAGCTGTACTAAATTAGGTCTTCAAATCTTTAGGGATAGTTCTTAATGCGCCTATAAGTACAGGGATATATTTTATCCGCACTTTCCAAAGTCTCAGTAACTCAATGGCTAGGTCCTGATATTTTGATGATAACAATAATGATAACAATAATAAAAATAGAAATAGTAATAATAATAATAATTATCATTATTGTTGTTGTTGTTGTTGTTTTTATTATTATTATTATTATTATCATTATCATCATCACCATCATCATCATCATCATCATCATCATCATCATCATCATCATCATCATCATCATTATTATTATTATTATTATTATTATTATTATTATTATTATTATTATTATCATCATTATTACTGAGGGAGAGAACAGTGCATGCCATCAAAGTGACACTGGGGTAAAATATACGAAGCCCAGTACACCCATCATGACTATCCATCTGATAAGGGTACACCAGGCACATACATCACAACCATATGTACACGACATGGTGATCTCATATCAAGATAGAGAGCGCATGACCTTGCAGCTGGGGTCCACTTAGAATTTTCTTCATGTCGAGTAGCCCATCTCACTCAAAAGGTTCTTGAATAAAGGTTGTTTGAGCATGTTGAACGAAACACCCATGTTTCCAAAAGTGAATAATTCAAACGTCAAAGAACTTCTCTCAACACTTGGCTATGATTCTCCCCCACCACTTCTGCTCGTGCTCAGAAATGCACATATCATCAGCTGATATGTTCAACTGGTTAAGGTCAAGTAACTGACAAGCAGAACTATAGTATTGAGCAGAATATTTGCTGTAGCCCATCTTTCATATCAAGACAAAACAATGTACATTATAACACTTCCAATAAGTTAAGATCAGAAGCCATGAGAGCCACTGCCTGATACTGCATCCGGACATTGGTACTGCATCAGGGCATTTATTATTATTATTATTATTATTAGTATTATTATTATTATTATTATTATTATTATTATTATTATTATCATCATTATTATTATTATTATTATTATTATTATTAAGGTGGTGAACTTTGTAACCTCGCGGCATCGGGTTTACTTCCAATACACGGATGGTGTATTGTACTATACGCCCGAACCGATGACCAACGCTGTGGACTATGCAGAAGCTTGTCGTGTGCATGTGTGTGTGTGTGTGTGTGTGTGTGTAGAAACTAGGAATTGTGTATTGTAAATTGTGACACAGGAAGATGATGAAGGAACATTCGGAAAACACACGAAGAACATAGAAATGATCATCCCTCATCAGTTATCGGACAAAAATCATCGCAGTTTCGACAACTTATTGACGATATTGTTCAATTTGATGGCTTCAACAGCAAAATGCTGCCAGGGTATAAATGAGCTAACATAAAGGACAGAATGAGACAAATGCAAAAAAAAGTCGTAGTTTGTAGCCCGAACATTAAAGTGGAAGGGTTATGAGTAGAACGGTATATGTAACCGAAAAAGCAAGGCTGTAACGAAAAAATGTACATATAAGAAACGACACAAGTACTTGCATGTGCAACAGGCTTTTCACCTACACGATAGAATTAAGACAATACATGTGCGAATGTAACACAAATAGGAGAGGTTGTGATCCTTTCGGAGTTGGAAAAATATATGTAGGCAAACAAGATAAAACGTAAGCAATCCATGAACTGAAAGTAAATTTAAAATCTTAGACAGGAGCTGAAAAAAAAGCAATTAACCAAGTGAACTGGCAATCCAAAAAGGATGGGTATAATTATAAGCAGGGTGGTAACGTGGTACCTTTTGTTGAAGGGAAAGAAAGACTGAGAGTGGGAGTGAGAGAGAAAGAAGCGATGTACTGAGAGAAGAAAGTGTAGAGATTGGACGAAACATAAAAAGGGGTAGAAAGAAAGTTAAAGAAAAATAGACACGATGAAATATGGGATTTG
>NC_068983.1:83472203-83477159 GCF_001194135.2 Octopus bimaculoides
GGGGGGGATATAGGCAGTAAATAGCTAACACGGTAGACAAAGGAGGAAATAGAAAGGAAAGCAAAAAGAGAAAGAAGGCAGAAAGGTAGATAGAGATACATATAGAAATAGGTTAATGGATAGCGAGAAAGATAGGAATTAAAGAAGGAACGGTACGCTGAACAAGAAAAGAAGAAGATAGAGAGATAGTTAAGTGCGAAAGGTAGACGAGAAAAAAAATGTGGAAGTAAGGTAATGAAGAAGTAAAGTTAGAAAGATAATTGATAAATCGGAAGAAGTTGTCGCACAAAATAGAAATTACCGATAGGGTGTACAGAAAAATTGGTGCATGTCGTTATATTAATAATAAAAGTAAACTGTGGCTAAGGGTGACGATGGAAAACAGTAAAAAACACACAAAGACATGGACAATCTCAGTCCTCATTAGTTATCGAGCAAAACTCATCACAGTTTTGGCACCTTACTTGTGTGTGTGTGTCTGTCTGTTTGTGCCTATATGTATATATATATATATATATGTACACATACATATGTATGTGTATGTGCTTGTCCTTTATATATATATATATATATTAGATGTATAACCAATTGCAGATGAATTTTAACAACAAAACCTTATATAGACACCCAAGGGTCATAAGAGCCCCGGTTGAGGACCACTGCTCTAATTACTGCCCTATCTGAGAAGTGTTCCATTTAGCCTGGAATTGCAACTATTCTTTGTTTCTCTTCGTTTCGGCCAGTTTCACTTTGTCTCGTTTCCTTAAGTTACAGCGTAATACTGAAACGCTTTCTTCCCACCTCTTAGGATGTGAACTTCAGGACACTTCCTCATTCACAACTCAATAGTATTGTTATATAACCTTCGTTACTCATATCTCGAATAGATTTAGGAACATGATCGGGATGTACCATTATCTCATCCCCTTACCGGTTGGAATATAGTTTGAACTAATAAAACCAGTAATTTAATATTTCATGAACTAACAATCTTTGCTTCCCATCATTATTCTTCCTCATTTCAATTTTCTGTTTTCTTTCAATTTTTCGATTAAAATAATTAAATAAATAACTCTATCCCTTCTGAATCACGGGTTTTACTAGCCAGCTAACTTACTAATTAGCCCATTGTTCGCTCACGATTTTAACACGTTAACCATATCATTTAATCAATTCACTCGTTCCAACGAAATGTGCTAGTTTGGGTGTTTATTCTTTTTTTGGTTCCTCTCTTTCCTTTCCTTTTCACTGACCACCTTATTTCTCAAACATTGGCATATGGGGTCGAATGTCACTGCTTCCCCATTGATTAGTCTGTCTCTATGCTGTGTCAAGCTATTTTATCTAGCTTCACCGAAGAGGTTAACCTATAGATTGCTCGCTTATAATATCTTTCATCACCGACACACTGTCTCATGACGGATCTGAGAATTTTATTACCGCGTAACTGTTTAGCATTTTTATTAATTCAGTTGTCATTGATATTACCGAGACCTTATTGATACTCGTCACTGCGTGCATTGGATTTTTATTACCATCTAATATATATAATATTGTTATTGGCTTTTGTACAATAACTTCCATCAATATCATTATTATTATTTTATTATTATTATGGTTATTATTATTGTCATTGTTGTTATTGTAATTTTTCTGTTTTAATTTTCTGTTTTCATTGTCCCGTTCGTCTCTGCATAAGCAGCACTAATCAACTTTTCTCGCACACTATGAATAGTAGTACAGACCATGGTACTAGTCTGATGAGGTGCCATTCCGGCATATTCAACCATTTCTAGATTTATATACATATCGTATATTTTGCTAGGCATAATCATTTTTATGTTTTATAGTTCGAAATGATTGGAAAGGGTATGATACTGAAACAATTGTAACTGATTAGTGAGCATTTTTTTAAAAATCTGGTGCTTATCCAAGAGATCTTTTTTGACGTAAACGAACCAACACTGGTTTTCAAGCAGGGGGGAAGGACAAATACAAACGTATATATATATATATATATATATATCAGTTAGCTGGTTAGTAAAACCCGTGATTCAAAAGGGAAAGAGTTATTTATTGAATTAATTTAATCGAAAAATTAAAAGAAAACAGAGAATTGAAATGAGGAAGAATAATGATGGGAAGTAAAGATTGTTAGTTCCCGAAATGTTAAATTATTGATTATATTAGTTCAAACTATATTCCAACCGTTAAGGGGGTGAGAATACACAATATATTTTAACAATTTGTTTAATAACATTTCTTATACTATTTAATTATAGAAATATAATACTTTTTTCTTTTTAGCATGGTGGGGTCCAATAGAGTAAAATAGGAATCAAATGAGTCTACAGGCAGAGAACTACAGAATTAGAACATTTTCTGACTGTCGAAGAGAGTCTGTATTCATTAGGCATATTATACGAAAATGTATAACATTCGGTTCAGGAAAATAAAATAAGTAGGCTAAATTCAGGGGATACGGGTGAGTGATAAGAAAACATAGAGGAATAAACGGAATCTGGGATTTAAATTACGTCTATAGAAAATCGGAAAGGTTGAATTGGTGCTCTTGGCACTTCCGGCGAACCAAAAAACCAAAAGCGAAACCACAATCATGTAACCGATTTCTGGTTACGTCACGTAAGGCACTCGAGAAAAAGAACAATCATGTGAATCATTAGTGGTTAAATCACCAATAGATCTCGGATGAAAACTTACATTTAAATGTTAAGATTAAAAAGAAAGATTAGAAGGTATAGGTTAAAAAGAAAGATTAGAAAGTAGAGATTAAAAATTTATAATTGAATTGATTGAGAACTGGAAACTAAATAATAATACGACGTAGAAAGAAAAAAGGAGTGATAAATAGACGAAAAATTAAGGAAAAATAATTATAAGAGATAAAATAATGGAAAATTTTAGGATGAAAATTGAGGATGAAGAAAAATCAGAAATTAAAAGCTAAAAAATCTTTGAAGGCCAAAATATTGGCTTCAGACTTTGGCGCAAGCCAGAAATATCGGGAGAGAGGATCAGTCGATTACATCAACCTCAGTGCTCAATAGGCATCTATCTTATTGAACCTGAAAGGTTGAAAGGCGAAGTCGACCGCAGCGGAATTTGAACTCAAAATGTAAAGACAGACGAAATGCCGCTAAACATTTTGCCCTTCGTCATCTCGCCACGTTTTTGAGCGCCAAAATATTAAAACGTCAAAAAGAAAAATTGAATAAATAAAAAATAGAATTGCACTCTCTAACAATATTGGAGAATAAAACTTCGAGTAGTATCAAGAACACTTCTTAAAATCGAAACATTTCTTTTATAAACTCTGAAATCTAAATTATAATTGTATTTTATACTATTATAAATCTCTCTCTCTCTCTCTCTCTCTCTCTCTCTATATATATATATATATATATATATATATATATATATATAATATTTTTCTAATATATTTTTATATATTTATATTACATATCCTTATACTCTATACTCTATTTCTTATATTTCATATGGTTATATTGCTTTATTCTTATATTGCATTGTATTTTGCAATTGTATTTCGTTTTACTTTATATAATTATAAACCATACTGTTTCCGTGCGCATTTATTGCCCTTGCATTTATAGTTACTGTATTACCAGGTACTTATAATAACTGTAATCTTGCCAACCCACAGATTTTTCTTTTGACATTTTTATTACGATCCCTTCACAAATCGGTGATTTTAGATTTTTATAAGAAATCTTAATATAAACAGCTAGGCGCAATATAATACCATAAAGGAACAATTTTATCGTCACTAATTGTGACTGAGGGTACTCCCATATTGCACCTGTATTGCAAGAAATAAGAGTTAAAAACTTTTAATACACTAAGAAGCGCACAATATATATACTCTGACAGGGGAGATAACTGCCCTATGAGCATTTTAGAATCACTAAACTAGACTAGTTTCGCCTATCAGTTGTCGGTTCATCAGTAGTGGCTACACAAAAGCTCGATTGTTTGGCTGTGAGTATATATATTTTTACTATAAAAATTTATGGCTGATTTAGAGAAATGCTAATGCTTATATCAAAAATTAATATAAATAGCTAGGCGCAATGTAATATCATGAAAGAAAACTGTGACTGAGGGTGCTGAAACACCTATATTGCAAGAAATAAGAATTAAAACTCTTTAATACTGTAAGCAGCGTGAAATATACATGCACTGACAGTCACTACTGACAAGCCAGCTATTGATAGGCAAATATGGTCTACTATAGTGATCCTAGAGACGCTCATGGGGTGGTTGTCTCCCTTGCCAAAATGTGTCGGCAATGATGGTCATCTCGCTCCGGTATATATTGTTTTTAACAAAACTCTATGAAAAGATATTATCTAAGAGCAATTTCACAGTATTAAGCCTTTAATCTAACAGTGTGTAACTGTACGTTTTATGCATGTATGATACACTGTTTATGGGGACTAGTCTTTTGCATACGCCAGTAAATAGTATACCGAAATATTTGTGTGATGGGATAATTTTATATAGTGCGTAGAGGAGATGAATCGTTTGAGAGAAAAACACGTTATTATAAATCTTTTAATTGCTTTTCACTTTCACACGAATATATCTGTAAATATCTAAATTCACAAACAAAGAAATACCCACCAATATATGTGTGTACGTGAGAATATGTATGCATGTGTGTATAACCACATGTGGATCGTTGGTGATTTTTTTCCCCCGTCTTCCTTTTCTCTTGGACTTTCCTCCGTCTCATGTTTCTGGTGAAGAGCTTTGTTCGAAACGTAAAACTACTTTTCTTTCCTTCCCTGAGCGTCTGCTAATACTTTGCATTTACCACGTCCTCGCGTTGTTGTTGTTTTTTTGTTGTAGATGTCCTAATTTTCTTTTTTTTGGGGGGGGGAGATTAATTAAATATATATATATATATATATA
>NC_068983.1:83480253-83483598 GCF_001194135.2 Octopus bimaculoides
TGTTTGGAAGTTTGAAAACGCTCCTGAATCTCAAAATTTATTGTCGTTTTTAAATTTTGCTATAGATTTATTCATATACCAAACCGTTTCGACAATCAATGGTAAAAAATGAATAAATAAATAGATTGATAAAAGAGAGATTTAGGAGAGTTTAAATTTACAAGGGTAAATTCAGAAAAATATATTTCAATGATCAAATGTTCAATGTTCATAAAAATTTCAAATATATTCACAGATAGACGGTAATATATATTTAAATGTTCAGTGGAGATCATAACAAATATACATGGGGAAAGTTCAGCCATATTGAATTTTTATATAGTAAAAAGGAGAAAAGGGAAAAGATGGGGAGACAATTTCTCTTGTCGTGCATGGTGTCCTTCGTCAATTTCAGTCGTATTACATGAAGTCTTATCCTCGCTGGTCGCTGGTTTAGAGTTCGAAATGTTTTAAGTTGAAATTGTTTAATGTATACGTGTTTTCACGGAAAAGGATCAAATTTTGAGTGGCTGTAAATTTGATAACGTCATTTGTTTTTCTCGTGGATGTTTTAGTCAAATATTTTTGTTTTGGCAAAGTTCAGCTTTCTGGTTGGTTGCTTCCTAGTAACGTCGGCTCGTTGTTTATTTGTCTAAATCTCATTGATTTAGTCTGGAGTAACGGTAGCAGCTTGTGTCTGAGAAAGTGTAAGATGTTATTATTGTACAGTAGTTTGGAGTTGGGGTTTCAAATCCCCGAGGAAGCCTATTACTTAAACTTTTGATTTATATCTGTTGTCTCTGGTCAAATCGTGAATAAATTGGATTTTCTCATTCTGCTGTGTTATTATAGGATATTTAGTTGTGGTATATCTCTTTTAATATAAAGTCATCCCAGACTAAATGAGAATTTTTCTGGTGAAAACCGGACCCTCATAAAAAAAAAATAAACATTGAGTCGACCGAAGGGAATCTGTGAGCCGGAACGCGAAATGACCATCACCCAAAAACAGGTTACCAAGTCCTTCGACAATAAAAAAAGCGACGTAAGCAAACAATCAACCTGTGAGAGCACAGAGTACTGGGCCCCTACTGGTCAACAACGAGCGAAAATGTTCCACAAACAAATGACGTCACCAGAATGTCAACCAACTAAATCGCTGAACTTTGCCAAAACAAAAATGACTCACTTAATTTACAACTAATCAGAACTTGATCTTTTATCGAGAAAATTGATTTCAATCCTAAGCTACCATTTTATCTATCTCTCAGTAATGAAGGGGCGACTTGACCTATTTGAACTCAAAATGCAAAGAGTCAGAGTGAATGCTGAAAAGCCTTGTTTTCGATTACGTAACGATTCGCTACTAGTTCGCTACCATATTGTTTGCTATGTATGTGTATGCTTCTAACCGTTAGTGTATTTTTTTTTTAGAATTTTGATATATACCTGTATGAGTATACATGTATATATAACTGTGTCACGATATGACTGCTTTGCTGTTTTGCATATAGCATATTCTGCATATTCTGGTGTTGCAAGATATTGGTTGCCATGCGTGGTTACTACAGAAAAAGGGTGACTCTGATTTTATTAGTAGTTACGTACAAAATATTATAGGAAAAGTAAAGAGAATAATATAGAAAAGAAATATGTGTTTACTCGGGTTTTGTGCTTTAGCTATTGGGATATATATATATATATATATATATATATATATATATATATATATATATATATATATATATATATATATGGGAGAATTTACGAAAAAAACAACAGATGAAGACAGGTGGTGTAAACAACAAATGGATGTATTAGTTTAACGTTCGGGAATACTGAAAGTCTTTGACGTTTCGAGCCTACGCTCTTCAACTGAAAGGGACACAGAAAGAAATAAAGAGAGAAACAAGGAGAAAATAAATATAAATGTAGTGGTCAACGATCTATCATGGCGAATGCCGATATATATATATATATATATATATATATCAACGCTTTCTGCGAATGTATTTATTATTTATAACAGGAATGAGGTCACTCTAACTGTTATTAATTAGGCGTGAAATATTGTTTGAAAAGGAAACTGAAATTTAAAATGTAGATGAAATGTTTGTTGTATTAGGATTTCATGCTACTTCTATTAGGATGTCGTTAAGTAGGTGCGTATGCATGTGACATCATGAAGAGATTAATTCAATCTGCCTATTCGATGCTTTAGTTTGATGTCTCAAAATTAATAATTATTCCAAAGTGCAAAGAATTAACGTTAGGTTGTTTGAATTGTTATCTATATATAAAATTGAATTATTAAGTTAAATGCACAGTCGGAATCTTTTGTTAATCTGGTTAATGATTACATCTAAGTAATTTACTATTTTAAGGTTCCTACTTAATAAATTAAATTTCTTGAACAGTATGGTTACGTTTTTTCTGAACTCATCTGCTTGCTGTGCTACTCGATAACATCAAGTAATAGTCTCGTTCTGGTTGAATAAATCCTACAGGCACTGGCAAGCATGAACGAGGCTTGTTTATAGATATTCCCCGGAAGAATATTAATCTGACGATAAACAGTTGACTGCATGCATATTTTTCTAATACACACGCACACATACATAATATATATGTGTATATGCATATATATATATATGCATATATATATATATATGCATGTATATATGTATATATATATATATATATATATATATATATATATATATATATATATATATATATATATATATATATATATAAATATATATATATATATCGCTAGTTGTAAAATCTCAAGAAGAGATGTGGTGACTGACTTTATATATATATATATAAAGTAAAGACTATATAATGTAAAGTCAGTCGCTACATGTCTTCTTTGGACAATTATATATATTCTCCTATTTGAAGTGACAACTTTTAAATACAAGCAAATGACCGAAAAATGATGAGCTAACCTTAACCAGAATCGAACCCACAAATCAATGCTTACATATGTCTTTGCGCATCTGAGTGGTTTGTGTTACATGGTTAAAGTATATATTTAAATTATGTCAGAAAAATGTTAGAAAAATGTTAGAAAAATGTTATAAAATCTTTTTGGTATATAAACATTGTATTTTGAGAAATAACCGGTTTCGTGTTGTCTTTTCAAATTTCTCTACTTCATTGTGTCGTGTTCGTTCCAGTCTGAGAAAGAAGAGTTCTAGATAGGGGGAGGTAATTAGGGATTTCTTCCGGTATAAGGGAGATAATCGAAATCTAGGAGGTGGTAGAATTTGATTAATTTACCATGGTTTTGTTCTATATTTTTTTCCCCTTTTTTTCTCAGTGGGGTGATGAATTTCCTTATTTAAATGTGTTAGCAAT
>NC_068983.1:83488133-83490671 GCF_001194135.2 Octopus bimaculoides
GGAGGAGATGTCCTCCTGGGGCTAAAAGCAACAGTAACATCCACCCCTAGGGGTCAGCCACACTTAAGTGGCAATATACTACACTTTATATATATATATATATATTTATATATATATATACGGGCCAACCAAAGCCTTGTGAGTGGATTTGGCAGACGGAAACTGAAAGAAGCCCGTTGTATATATATGTGTGTTTGTGTTTGTGTGTCTGTGTTTCCCCAACATCACTTGACAACCGATGCTGGTGTGTTTACGTCCCCGTAACTTAGCGTTTCGGCAAAAGAGATCGATAGAATAAGTACTAGGTTCACAAAGAATAAATCCTGGGTTCGATTTGCTCGACTAAAGTCAGTGCTCCTGCATGGCCGCAGTCAAATGACTGAAACAAGTAAATGAGTATACGTATAGATGTAACTATGTGCATATATATATATATAATTTATATTATTATGTGATTGAACGCCACGCATCCGCTTAATGATTCTGATGTGCACTCTATTCTATCCTATTACACTGTCACTCTCTCCCTCACTCCTCCTCCCTAGCTCACATGGCTCCCACGTGACCATCGGCCATCTTTCTTTATTCTCCTAAATTGTGTTTCTTTCTCTCCGTTGTAATTAGAACAAGGAAGACGTATTCTTGTCTGTTTCCTGTCGAAGGTTGGGTTACACGTTCGCCACCACAACCTCGTTTAACCTTAGCAGTCCTTCCTGCTTGTTTTCACTGTTCTGCTTATGTCATTAATTATGACGCCCCGCAAAATCCCAATTTTATTTAATTTGCTTTGCGGGTGCAACTGTTTTATCGAAAGCGTATATTGTTGTTAAATGCGCGAAATACGAGAGTAGAAAAACAGCCAACAACTTATGAAGAGTCATTCTTTATGTTGTTCCTCTTGTTTTCCATTTGTGTCTTTCGTATATATATATATATACGAATGGGTTTTAACAAATAATAACATTCAACAGCCACTTTTGATGTGGCGACTGGCTTTACTTTTTAGTATAGTTACTACTCTGGTCTCTTCGTGAGATTTTACAGCTAGCTACTTTGCTTGTTGCAAATCAGTGACCGATGGTCACTTTCTTTACAATATAACTGTTAGCGTTAGCGGACTCTGGTTATCGCTCTGGCGCACATGCACTCGCGACTGAGGACAGGTCAAATAGCTCGAAACTGAATCAATTTCACGATCCTAATACCTGCTAGATGGTCGCATGCATTCGCTTCCTTTGCTAGCAACATGTTGTATATAAGGGGTGCAGGGTTGTACCGATAACCAGCTGGCGGAGAATCTACCTGGGGCTAAACTGGTAGTAACATTCAGCAGTCACTTTGATGTGGCGACTGGCTTTGCTGTATTATATAAATTATTTAGGTATATGCATATTTTTGTATGTATGTATATATACATGTATGCGTGTACTGTATGCGTGTACTGTATGCGTGTACTGTATGCGTGTATGTGATGGTATGTGAGTGAATACGCATGAATTATATGACGCACATATAAATATATATGTTCGTTTATAATGCATAAAATAAGCGTTGCCTCGTCATGCCCGCTATACAATGAAATATATATATATATATATATACAGAGAGGGAGGGGGAGAGAGAGGGGGGAGAGAGAGGGGAGAGAGAAAGAGAGAGTTAGATGTGCCAATATGACTTCGTGGTAAGAAGTTTGCTTCCAAAACACATGGTTTCGAGGCTGGTTCCACTGCGTGGCATCTTGAGCAAGTGTCTTCTGCTATAGCATCACGCAGATCAAAGCCTTGTGAGAGGATTTGCCAAACGGCTAGGTTATGGGGACTTAAACTAAACCAAAAGCGGTTGTCAAGTGGTAGTGGGGGAAAACACAGGCACAGACACACGCATACACACACACATACTGAACATGGGAGCATGTGGTTGTGAAGCAAACTTCTTACCACACAGCCACGCCTGCACCTTCATATATATATAGGGTAGCCCAAAAGTAGGTTTTACAGTTATCACGTAAACACTTTAAATTTCTTTTTAAACATTTTATGATATGTATATATATGTGTGTGTGTGTGTGTGTGTGTGTATAAATTATTTTATAATTATATACATAATTATAACAAAGGGTCAGCTTAATGCTTCACCACGCACTTCTAGTAAGGGACGTTTAAGTTTTTTACTGCCTTTTATATATATATATATATATATATATATATATATATAATATGATATAATATAATATAATATGAATAATACACACACACACACACACATATATATATATATGTATATATATATGCATATATACATACTTATATGTACATACTTACATCTATACGTATATATATATATATGCATATGTCAGCATAGGACGTCATGAAACGCGTAAAACAAAAAAAGTACGAAGCACGAGTACATGGAACGAACTATTATTCTTTCCAACAACGAAAGACACAAATGGAAAACAAAACAGACAACACAAAGAACGACCATTCATCAGTTGTTGGGTGTTTTTCTAGTCTCGTATTTCGAGCATATATATATATG
>NC_068983.1:83492548-83497108 GCF_001194135.2 Octopus bimaculoides
ATATATATATATATATATATATATACATACATACACACCATCCGCAGCGGTCAGCACTTCTTTCTGCAACTGTCATTCTCCATACGCATCACAGGCCCATACCAATGCAGTCTTCTGTCTTGATTACCACATCTGATTTACTTCTTATGCTGGTTACCTGCACTCCGACATTCAAGAGGAGAACGCTTATTTCATTTATTTCCTATCTTCACAAGTCTTCTCTACTCAAGGCACATATCTCGCTACCGACAGCGTCCTATTATGCAGTCAGCCCTTCACTATCCTCTAGGAAACTTTTGTTGCCAGCCGAGATGATCTTTTTTCCAGCCCGTTCTTACTCTAGTTGCTATACTTTCAGAAAAGTCGCATCTACAACTTATTATCTTACATCCATAACAGAGACAATAAACTGTTTATATGGAACCTTCCAGCCGGGGTGTTTCGAATAATCTATTACAGAATACCTGTGTATGATGTGTGTATGATGTGTGTATGTGTGATTGCATGTGCACATACGTACCATATATATATGTACATAAATACATACACACGCACGTACACACACACATACCCACACGAACACATATATCTTATTCTTTTACTTGTTTCAGTTATTTGACTGATGTCATGCTGGAGGACCGCTTTAAATGGATTTAGTCGAAGATATTGACCCCAGGACATATTCTTTGTAAGCCTAGTACTTGTTCTATCGGTGAATTTTATCGAACCGCTAAGTTAGGTGGACATAAACACACCAGCATCGGTTGTCAAGCGATGGCGAGGGTACAAAGAGAAACACACATAAATGCACACACACATATATATATATGTATATATATGACGAGCTTCTTTCAGTTTCTATCTACCAAAATCAGCTCGTTATAAGTAGAAGACACTTGCTCAAGATACCACGCAGTGGGACTGAAACCGGAAACATGTGGATGGAACGCAAGCTTCTTACCACACAGCCATGCCTGCGCCCATATGTGTGTGTGTAAGTATATACTTATATACGCACACATAGTTGGTATATATATGTGTGTGTGTGTGTGCAGGATGTAAGTATCTAACCTGGGTTAGATATTTATTGTAACGGTATATAAAATCTATCAAAGAGTAATTTTACACCAGATCTGTAACAAGTTGTGTAGCAATGCTAAGCTTCTCGAGCGAACACTCTACTGAAACAGTTTTGGTATAAACGAAGGAACAAGGGCTTTCAGATTGGTAATAGTGTTCAAGGTTTTAAATGACTATGTGGTTTTATTGCTATCAAATGAGTCAATTTGTAAAACATTAAATAACACTAAAATTAATTTCTCTGACGATACAGCACTTCATTTATTTAGAGCCACTAGAGAATTTTTAGTAGCAAGGATTAATGTTACGTTGGTATACAATATATATACTCAAGTATATTGTGTCTTTACGTATGTAGATATACGTGTATGTATGTATATATATGGCGAGGGATCGTGTGTTCATACACACACACACACACACATATATATATATACACACACACACATAAAATACATAAATATAAGTGTGAGGTGTAGTTTTTCTAATGTCCCATAGTACATTGAGTGTTAAAACTGTTGACACCATATATGTGCCAACACTATATATGCGTGTGAGTATGTGTATGTGCATGCGTATGTATATGTTTATATAACTACACACACACATACATGCATATGTATATTTATATCTATAAATATATACATATATATGCATATGTATATATGCATATATATATACATACATGCATATATATATATACATACATATATATATATATATATATATATATGCATATATACATACGTATATGTAGATACTTACATCTATACGTATATATATGCATATGTGGGCACAGGACGTCACGAAACGTGTACAACAAAAAAATACGAAGTACGAGTACATGGAATATGAACTATATTTTCGAACAACGAAAGACACAAATGGAAAACAAGACAACAACATAAAGAACGACCCTTCATCAGTTGTTGGCTGTTTTTCTGTTCTCGTATTTCGAGCATTTAACAACAATATATGCTTTCGATAAAACAGTTGCACCCGCAAAGCAAATTAAATAAAATTTGGGATTTTGCGGAGCGTCAAAATTGATAATACAAACAGAACAGTGAATACAAACAAGAAAGGCTGCTAAGCCTAAACGAGGTTGTGGTGACGAATGCGTAAATCAAGCTTGGACAGGAGACAGACAAGAACATGTCTTCCTCGTTCCAGCTACAACAAAGAGAAAGAAACATAAGTTAGAAGAAAGATGGCCGACGGTCACGTAGGAGCCACGTGAGCAAGGGAAGAAGAGTGAGGGGGAGAGAATAGTGGGAGAAGAAGAGGTAAACGAATAAGAAAGAGAAAGAGAGAGAAACGAAAGAGTAAAAAGATCGCATAGAGTGCGCATCAGAATTAAGCTTCAGTTCTCTGGACGTTGAATGTCATGCTGTTTCGAGCTCATGTATTCAATAAATATTTGTGGAAGTGTTTACATCTGCCAAACTTTTGAGATTTATGGTTAAAGACATGTTGGAAGTGTTTGTAGTCTAAACGGAGATGCTTTTCACATGTATAAATATTTCACATTGTTCCGTTCCATTTTATAACGGTTGAAACTTCTAGCTGTACCTACACCTTAGCACCATCATGGCGTCTGATGTGGTTTTTTTAAACCAGACAATGTTCTAAAAAGACACTCACATAGATTGCATCTCTGATATGGACCACCAATAACTGCAGAAAAGTTCTGCTCTTTGTGGATCTTAACGTCTTTTGAGGCTTCCGTTAGATTTGGAAACCTTCTGGCATACACTGCATTCAAAGGTGTGCACAGACATATAGGCAGAATAGCTGATGGAGGTTCGTTTTCCATGCGTTCGCAGATGAGATTTGAGGCCAGCCAAAGACAGGCATGGTCTGTCACTGACTGTGCACACAAAAAGGTCATTGTCATTCACCTTCTCGATCGTTACATTCTTCCTTAGATCTCTTTTGAGTCTTACTTGCGTTATCCTGGCCTCTTCTAATGATTTTACTCCACTCTACACCTTTGTTCGCCATCCAACTCGATCCGTAGCAAGGGTTTCTATATCTTCTGGAACCATTCCAAGTGACTTCATAGTAGTCCTTAAACCTTTTTTTAGGTTTACGCCGATATCGTTTCCCCTCCGCAAACTCACCATAAAACAGCTGTTTCGGCATGCGTTCATCTGCCATTCTAACAATATGGCCACACCATCTCAATTGGGTCCTCAAAATCATAGCTTTAATTGAGGTGATGCCTGCAGAAGCAATGTCATCTGTTTTTGGAGTAAAAGAACTCCATTTAATTTTTTAAATGCGATAAAGGCATTTTTGATGAAATTGTTCTAACAGTTTAAAATGCCTTTCATAACAAGTCCATGTTTCACAAGAATACAACAGGGATGGTAAGACAAATGATTTGCAAAGAGCCAGCTTTGTATTGTTATTTATATGTCGCTGGTACCAAACGCGTGACTCCAAACCACCAAATGCTTTTGCTGCCCTTTGAATTCACAGCTGTATTTCTGTATCAAGTTCCATAATTTTGAACAGAGCTTCAAAAGTAGACGAAATAATCGACAACCTCAAATAATTTACCCTTATACTTATATACATACATATACAAATATATATACATATACATATATACACACGCAAATATATATATATATTTATACATATATAAACAAATATGTGCGTGTCTAGGTGCGGTGTAAAT
Source organism: Octopus bimaculoides (assembly GCF_001194135.2). Classification (NCBI taxonomy): domain Eukaryota; kingdom Metazoa; phylum Mollusca; class Cephalopoda; order Octopoda; family Octopodidae; genus Octopus; species Octopus bimaculoides. The sequence goes on from NC_068983.1 coordinate 83,496,315, forward strand.
TAATTACCCTTCAACATCCACGATATTATATTACAATTAAGTTTTATGGTTGAAATAAAAAGCCAAATATTTAGCAGATATATGCGTACATATTTATACCATGTGTATGCTTATTTTTATTTTATATACACGTTTGTTGTTCACACACACACACACACACACACACACACACACACACACACACACATAATACACACCCAGTCATATGCACGCAAACACACAAATAATTTCGCATATACAGTCATGTATAAAATCCTAACTATAGTTGCATGATTTCTCGTTCGATATTATCTCTCGTCTGTGAGTATGTGTATAAGATTCATATTTAATGTGAATGTTGTTATAAAGTAAAAACAAATAATTAATAAGCATCATTAGCAGTAATATAAGCAGGAGTTGCATTGGCGACAGTAACTTTAGTAGCATCAACGAAAATAGCAACACAGGAAACAACAGTACACCCTTTACCACTAACACTACCACCAATACTACCAACAAAAATAATACCAAGAAAACCAGCAACGTTTTCATGAACAGGATCAACATGAACAAGATCAATAGCAGTCACTACCGACCACGTCCCCCAACGCCAAACTGATCATCACAAGAACACGACCAACAACGACAACTAATAACTCTACCTACTACAACAACAATGAACACCACTGCAAACAACAACATATAACCAGTACCACCAACATCATCACCAGTACCACCAACATCATCACCAGTACCACCAACATCATCACCAGTACCACCAACATCATCACCAGTACCACCAACATCATCACCAG
>NC_068983.1:83497938-83501191 GCF_001194135.2 Octopus bimaculoides
CGTGTAGATTGGGACAGTCAAGTCATGCAAAGATGAATGGAATGGGTGAAACAAGTTATCAAGTATCAGGTCATCCCATAAGTTCTGTCCAATTTTACCTTTCTTAAAATTAAATGAAATTTAATAGTATTTTAGAATGTCTAATGGAATTAAAGATTATTTTTATGCATTTGTGTACATTTAAGCCAATTAAATATTATTTTACAGAATAATAGAATTAAAATTTCTTTGATTAAAACCCTTTCTAACATGGAAGTATCCAAAGAGCATTTGAGGCACATAATGCTTTATGAGTACAAGAAAGGAAACTCTTCATACACACGAACCCAAAACATACACTCAGTTTATGGGAAAGAATGCTTGAATGAAAGAACTTGCAGAAGATAGTTTGCAAAATTCAGAAGTGAAGATTTCAGCCTTGAAGATGAAGATCGGACAAGTTGACGTTCCATCCTAAATTGTTTTCCTCATTAGCAATACAGATCTTGCATCTTATGAGACCTCTTGCTCCCTTGTTTCTAGCGCATACAGTCTATCGACGTTGCTTTTAGAGTGCAGTTCCTTGGTCGTAGTCATCACACTTCCCTGGTTTTGCTATCCATTCTTTCAATCTCGTTCTTTGTCTAACAACACCTGCGATGTATTCATTTCCCTGATCTTGTTCTTTCCACTGTGTCTACTCTCCATAATTTGGTTCTCCTGGGCTATTCTCGCCTAAAGATTTCCTTCATCTTACACTCCTTAATTTTGTAATAACCAAAATACCCAAATTCTTATAGCCATCTACCTCAACATCCTTAATTCTTTCGCCGTTGGACAATTCTACACCACCAGATGGCAATACTTTACCTTATTTATGATAAGCATACCAGATCATCATCATCATCATTATTAAATATAATAGTTTCCAGTAGTGATTAGAAGAACGTCTTAGCGTTGGTACATTTCAGACAATAACATATAAACTTCCAAATGTTATTTCTTTCTTTCTATCGTTTTGTTAGTCTAGAAAAAAGTTGCACTAGATTACTTTAAGCAGGTCCTGGGAACTACGATGGTGGAATTATATAAGAAGGTTAATGTTTGAATTTGCTTGACATGTAATTTTATGTTAGAAGGAAAGCTTATAAGAGACAGTAGAATTGACAGAGAAGTGAAGCTCTCGGAGAGAAATATTGATCTAAGGATGGGAGATATTCATAGGTGAATGTATAGGTGTTCAAGAAATGTAGGAAGAGAATAATTTGAGTTCGAGTGAATGTATGTTTGAGAGAGTGTTGCAAAGAGCAAGCACTAGTAATACTGGTTTACGAAATTTGGCACAAGGCCAGCAATTTGGGGAGAAGAGTTAAGTTGATTACATTAACCCTAGTGTTCAATTGGTATTTATTTTATGGACTCAGGAAGTATGAAAGGCAAAGTCAACCTCAGCGGGATTTGAACTCAGAACGTAAAGACGGACGAAATGCCGCTCAGCATTTTGCCTGGCATGCTAACGATTCTGCCAGCTAACCGCCTTCAGGTTCTAATAATATTAGACCAGAACTAATTAGCGAACTACCGAGCTTTATTAGTGGACGATAAATGGGGATAATGGATTGTTGATATTGTTATTGGTTGTATTGTTGTTGTTCGTGCTGCTGCCGTTACTGTTGTTATTGCTGTTGATGCAGCTGTTTAGCCCCCGGCCAAACCTGTTGATTGTCAGTCAAATGAATAGATGTAGTCCATTGTTCTATGACAATGTTGTAGTGGTTGTTGCCGTTACTGCAAAAGTATTTGTTGTGCTGTTGAGTAGCCTAAGTAAATTACATTTGGAATAGATCTACAACACAGAAGTAGTTAGCCAAACGAAGTATTCATTTAGCATTTCGAAGTTTATGCCTTAAAACACATAGTCTTCATTTAGGAAAGGAATTTGCTGCAAGAGATTTGACTGTTTTATTAAGCAGGTTAAGTAAATACATAGAAGTACCCTCGCTGCTGGCTCGAGAAGTTTCCTCAAATCAGGTGATTGGGGGTTCGGCTATCAGATGGATAATGTTTATTCACTTTTCTTTCTTTTCTTTTCTTTTTGAAAATGAGTTCCCATTTGGAATGACGCATTTCTTTATTATGCACTGAATATATTGGTGCCTTTCCTAATTATCACATTTGTTGTGTTATTAATATGATGGCAAGACTTCTGTAAGACATCATATTTGGTAATTGGGAAGATTGTTTTACTGTATATGAAACTGATTCTGAATGATTTACTGAAAGAGATTGAAGTTCCTATTATATTTCTGATAGAGAATGCTTAGAAACGAGAAGAGGTATATGGTTTTGTTTCGTTTAACAAATGGATGAACATACACATATATAAATTTTAGTATACACACACACACACACACACACACACACACACACACACACACACACACACACACACACACACATACACACACACATATGCACACACACACACACACACACACACACACACACACTCACACACACGTACACACACACAGATAAACATATATAAATATTATGTTAGAGTGTATTTACTCTTTGCCGTTCCTCTCATTTTATTCTTTTATTTCATCCACTCCCATCTTTCTCTGCTTATTTTATTTACCTTTGTCTACCAGTCCCTTTCTCTATCTTTCTCCCTTACCATCTTGCCACAATTATAACCATCCTCCTCTTCCTCCTCCTTTCAAACTTTTTTTTATACCTACATTTATCTTTCTCATTCCCTTCCTCTTCTTGTATTTCTAAAATACCCTATCCAAATATTTCCTTCAATCCTAATTAAAACGATATTTACACAAAGTTTAAGTACAGAACCGATGCACAGACGCTCTTATACCAGAGCCCACACCTTCGATTCGAAGACAACACTGCAGTTATGTAAAATTTCAGTTTAAGTGTAGAATCCTCAATATTGATGCTTACTCAACAATTTCTCATATTTTTCAAAAAAAGAAAAACAAAAAAGACTAAAAGACAATTTTAATATCAAGAAACTTTTTTTCTAATATTTCTTATGTCTTCTTCTAATGATTTTGTTTTCTGCATATATTTTTTGATACGCTGTTTATTAAAAAAATTTTATTAACGATAATAGATAGCTATATTATTTTTCTTAAGTATAAATATATGTATATATGTATGGAGCTATGTGAGTATATATGTTGATTTATGTGCGGGTGTGTATATATATATATATATATGTTATATATATATATATATATATATATATATATAT
>NC_068983.1:83502385-83504424 GCF_001194135.2 Octopus bimaculoides
ATATATATACATACATATATATATATATATATATGTATATATATATATATTATATATGTATACAATATAGATTATATATATATATATGTTATATATGTATACCATATAGATAATATATATATATATTATATATAAATACGATATAGACAATTTTTTGTTGTGTATAATTATAGATATGTTTCACATATACATGCGTGTGTGTGCGAATGCTTGTGTACCATGTATATGTGTATGCACCCGTATATATGCATACACACACACACACACACACACACACACACACATATATATATATATATATATATATATATATATATGTGCACATATGCATATATGAATGCGTCTGTGTGTGTATGTGTGTAGATCGTCCATCATTTTTATCTCACGATGACCTACAGCCTTAGCAAAATATATGAAAATAATTATAAACGATAAATAAGATGAAGTAGAAAGAAGGAAGATATGGATGAGTATTGCTCATTTGTGTGTTCTGCCAGGGCATAAAAGTCCCCTTCTAGTAGAGAATATGTTACAAACAACTTAAGGTTGTTCCTTTATACCAGGTATGATATGGCAGAACTTTCAAGCTTCCATTTTGGCCTCTGCTATAGAGATTCGTAAAGATTCAAATGTCAAACACCTTTGTGTTCCTTCTGCTCACCTCGTTCCGTGAGAATCTGTCTCATGCAAGATCCAGGCGTAGGTTTTGACTTATCTTGTAGGCTTTCGAGCTTACTTTCGGCGCATCTTTGCACCAATGCTTGGCTAGCTATCATTTGCACATTCAGTAGAGAAAATGACTTTGGTACTCTAAACTCACCTATTATGCTTACATGTCTAGACCTACACTGCTGGACTTGCCTGAGCTTAGCAAACTTAAACCTCTTTATTTGGGAATTTATCCTGTCAGTTTACGTTTAGAACCTTATTTAGACAAAACATGTGGAAACGATTATGCTTTTAAACAAGGAACTGGTATATTACCTACGTTTCCGCAGCACAGGGTGAGCTGAGAGGATGATAGCGTAATAATCATTGATTTTGGTATCTATGTAAATATCTGGGCTGTTCTTCATTCTATGCTGCAGTTTTCAAAAAGTTGCACTCTCCTTTCCAATACGTGACGATTCTTCCGCATTGTTGCAAATACTTCAGAATAGTGTACTTCCATGATATTCAAAATTATCGTCGTTTTTTTGCTCGGTCCCGCTTATTTATATTTCAGGAGGTACACACTATGTATGTTTTTGGACAGGTTGACGCAGTACTTCTGATTATGCAGCAATGATATTGAAGTTGAGAATTACTCCACAAATGTTTGTATGCTGGACACATCAGGTGCACGAAATCCACAATCATCTCCAAACAACAGTTCATAGACACTTATGCGCCAAAACTAAAGTTGTGTAAGTGTCTAAAAAAAGACCTTCCTTCTGTCATGATTGACCATAGTATTGTACCTAGAACATTTGATCACTTATTTTCTTTATTCAAAATTCGGACAGAACTTATGGGATGACATGATATATATAATATTTAATGTGCACAGTATAAAGATGAAAGCTACAAATTGTTTCCTGCATTGGAGACGCATGTATAGGCAGATTTTTAGCATTAGATACACCCGCGTCTCCAATGCAAGAAACTATTAGTAGCTCATGTTTTTATGCTGTGTTCATTAAATAATATGCATCTCTTACTGGAGAGTGTATTGATCTGTTGATCCTACCTTAACGGAAGAGTAAACTATATGCACATGCGTGCGTGTGTGTATGCAAGTACATATGTGTATGTATATATAATTATGTACATACATGTATATATGTATGTATATACATGCATGTGAAAATGTGTAGAAGACTGCTTAACTACAAAAAGACAGACAGACAGATACACACAGACAGACAGATGGACAGAGAGACAGACAGACAGACAGACAGACAGACAGATAGATAGATAGATTGATAGATAGATAGATAGATAGATAGATAGATAGATAGATAGGTTTCTTTATTAGCCATACAGGGCTCAACACAGAG
>NC_068983.1:83511305-83516216 GCF_001194135.2 Octopus bimaculoides
TATATATATAAGCATACACATATAAATCTTGAGAGAAAAGAAGAAACAGACAGTTATATAGAAGACAGAGTTATAGAGATACTAAGACAAAGGAAAAAATATATAAAAAGAAAGAGAGAGAGTGAAACGGGGGCAATGGGAGGAGACAGAAAGCGAGATGATTGTAGAAAGAAATGAAATCACCAAAATGCTATAAAGCATACCAAGAATTAAAGAAAAAGACGCAACTAGATTTAAATCATACAATCTGAAATGAGTAGAAAAACTAAAACAGTAAGACAGAGAGAGATATTGGAGGATAATTTGAAGGAAATATTCCTGGCATCATAATTGGAAGTTAAGTGTATTCAATGGATTAAAGAACATAAGCAAGGGACATTGCTTAATCTAGAAACAGACGTTATTAACAACGTCAACAACGTCAACGATGACGACGACGAAGACGTCGGCGGCGGCGGCGGCGGCGGCGGTGGTGCTGGTGGTGGTGATGTTGGTGGTAATGGTGGTGGTGGTGATGGTACTGCTGCTGCTGCTACTGCTGGTGGCTGTAGTGTTTGTAATTGTTGAGATGGTGATTATGATAATAACGATATAGTAGTGGTTGTGCTTCTGATAATGTGGATATAAGTGGTAGGGGAAGGGTGGTGTGGTGGTAGTAGTGATGGTTGTAGTGGAGGTTGTTATGTTACCAGTGATAATGTCAAAATGAATAATATTTAAAACAAATGCTAATAATTTATCTTGAAGCTTTTTTTTTTAATTTTTTAATACTTATTTGGAAAAAGAGTTCACTGAAGATGTCAATACTTACTACATTTACAGAACTTAAATCTGCTGTATGGAAGTCCAGCAAGTTCACAAAAGGAATGAAAAGGAGTGACATTGATATCAGTAAAATCAATTGTATGGAAGTCCAGAAAGTTTACAGAATGACATCATTATCTGCTGCACTTGTATCAGTGAAAGCAATTCTATGGAAGTCCGGACTGTGCATAGAAAGTTCAGAAAATGACAACAATATCAGTGACATTTATATCAGTTAAATCAATTTTATGGAAGTGTAGAAACTTCACAAAATGGCGACATAGCTGCTGCACTTATTTTAGTTAATTGCCGTTGCAAGTGTATGGAAGTCCAGATAGTTCATAAAATGTATCAACAGGAACAGCAATTGTATTAGTAAAAGCAATTGTAAGGAAGACGGAAAGGTTTACAGGATGTATCAAATAGATAATATGATTACTCAAATCAACTGTATAGAGGTCTAGAAAATTTATGAAACGATATCAGTATAAGCCCAAAGTATTTGTATGAAACCCCATAAATTCACAAAATTTAAAACTTATCAAATGGAACACTTGTATGGAAGTCCATAAAGTACACAGTAGGATACCAACAGCTGCTACACTTGCATGACTTGTAGTAACAATATGAAAATAACAAGAACTTTGACAACTATTTGGAATTTTTAGCATGCATTCACTATTCCCTCATTTAAAAACCCTCACTTGGCCCTTGCTTGCCTTTAGCCATTGGGACCACTTTAAAGTGAATAATTTGGGCAAGTTTCCGGTTAATCCTTCTTCCCATTAGCCCTGAGAAGAGCCAGCAAACTTTCGCCTAAATATTCCTTGTTCTAAGCCATGCAAATTAAAGAATAAAAACATTATTTCATGAAGGATTCGCTATGCTTTCGCTCTACTTGCTAAAAATATTAACCAAACCTTTGTGTCATAGAAAAGGAAAGAATATGTTAGTTAAGGTGAGAAAAATACAAGACAATTATGACTAGAATACCATTGGTCATTGGGATTAAACAGCAAATCTTTACTTACGTTAACCACGTATTATCCATTGTGTCTTTCCTTTCCTTAAATTAATAGAGTGAAATTTGACTGCTATTTTCAGCCCAACGAGAAACCATGTGTTTGAGTGTGCGTATGAGTAATGTGTGTTGTGGAGTTGCATGTGTACATGAGTGTTCATGCTGAGGTAACATATATTATGACGTTACTAAAACTTAAAAGAAAAAAAAAGTTCAAATTTAATTGTATTTAGCTGATTTTCATTGGTTGTTGATTAATATAAGCTAACAGCAATGATGGTTATTGTTGTTTTTATTCCAAATTCAAGCTCAGCGTTGAAGGAGCAGACCACAAAAGCATTCCAGCAACCACTATTTCATCTTTATTCAGGCAAGCTGTATCTAGGACTACAACAGACAATGCATTTATCTACGATTTTAAGATGGTAAGTGAACCTTGAGGTGGGATTTTGGCTGCTATTTATGAAAGGTCGAATGATAATAGACACAACTTCAATAGTTCAATGCATTGATGATAGGTGGAGTCCGCGAATAAATTTGTAAATAGTCGTCTTCATTGCTTTGTAGCAGCCGAATCTCTCTTAGCAATTTCTCTACAAGCATTGAAACCTGCAATGAATCCGGCCATATCCGGCCTAAATATTCTTCCTGTTTTATGTTTAAACTGATCAGATTCAGCGTCTCACACCTACATACAATGTCATTCTAAAAGTAAACAACTACATCATTGAAATTTTGAACTCACGAGATAATGCGTGATTAATTCAAAACATTAATGCTGACGGGTTAAAGATAGAGTGCATATATTTTTGGATACGTATTTAAGCTATCAGGCCTAACAACATGTGTGATTATAGTTTTGCGGAGTAAACACATGATCTGTGAGGTTAGATTTCTCCGTGATTGATTTGTTGAAACATAAAAGATGAGATTATTTAACCATGAGAAACATTTACATCTATCTTATGTATTTAATAAATTCATGTAATTTATGAAATCAGTGACGATTAAAATCTTTTAGTATACTCTTAATTAAATTTCAGTATGAAAAATAAACAATGATGACTGTTCAGTAATTTACATAACAGAACTAACAGCTAAAAATGTATCAAACATACAAATCAGTCTACCTGATTTAATTGTAAATGTAACAACAGTAGCTAGTATAAACACAGTTTTGCTGTGCCAGTAAAATGTAGAGTAACCAACTGCTAATGAAACTATAGAAATGACTGAAACAGCGTTGTTCAATCGATCCCTCAATTAATGTCAACGGTGAGATTGTATAAACATGGCAGACACTTACGCCTGCCTTATTATCTAGTGAGTCTATTCAATTCGTGAAAGAAGTGATTTCAAGAACCTTTTGGTATATTTCATAATTAACTTCAATATATTTCTTTTCTGCCCCACTAAATTATTCGTCTATATTTATTGTTTATATGTTTTTTTCTAATCTAAGCATTATATAGTCCAGGGATGTGGGGTATTTGAACTAACGAAGAGAACTGCGAGCTCAACAACTTTTAGGGATGAAAATACACTACGACGTTTATCTTTATCTTCTATCATAAACTTCGTTATGTGTTTATATATACTCTAGAAGCATGAATAACCTGAGATTATTGAAAGAAGTGAAGGTCAAAGTTATACGACTGGAAACAGATACTTTACGAAAAATGTAATAAAAGGTTTGCTTAATTAAGCACGAAACTGTATATAGCGTAAAAACTACCAATGATGTATCATTCCAGCTATGTACACAAAATAATCTCAATGAAGTATCATCTAAGTTATGTTAAATAATATATGATGCGCTGTACAATGTTATAATGTATAAGTGCAATGTTTGAAATGTGTATTATATTGTTTATAGCAAGTATATATATTTAGTACATGAAACTCATATATTAACCCTAAGAAATATATACAGCAAAAGTATATCAAAATTTCTATATTGAGTTGTATGTACACACACACACACACACACACACACATTCACACACATTCACACACATGCGTATGTGAGTGTTTGTGTTTAATTGTTTGAGACAGCACAACCATTTAAAATGAAAACATTGTCGTGTCTATGAAGTAGCTTAGTCTTTCCCTGAAACATACATTAATAAAATCAGTACTAGACTGAAATAATTACTGGAATTGATATGAACGACTAAAAAGCTTTGAAGTCGGCACCACATCATGGAAATAAGAAAATGCTACAAAGATGCTAATAAATATCTAATGTAAACTTCACTTCTAAGTATCAAATTCATGAAATGCATCGTATTTTCTGGCGTATGACAGGTGCCCTAGCATAAGGCGTACCCCTATTTTACAAGTATATTTTATGGAAAAAAAAATTAGTATGTTTTATCATGCGCTTATTGAAATATATCTAATGTAGTTTTATAGGGAGAAATGTATGATTCTGTGCAAATAAATACAGTAGTATGCCAATATAAAGTATGAAGCCACAAACTTATTTGAGATATGCTACGTTATCGCATCTGAACTTTATTTACTTTCAAATCAACTGCATAGTTGTTTATGTTTTGGTCAAGAGAATTGCCATACAGGATATAAAACTTTGGCTATGATGTTTTTTTATAACCGCTGTTAGCCACCAGGATGACCCACCATCACTTTGGTTTTGTTGTCATACATTCGTTGCAAATAGCTGACAGGCAGATAAAAGTTTATTAACATTCCTTTCATCTTTCTAGAATTTTTCATTTAGATCATTTAAAAAAATATGCTTCTTAAAGGTAACAGATTCGTTAAATAATGTAAGACACATATCAGACATGGGAAGGAGGTGTAATGAGATGATGAGATGATGTGACTTCCCCACATAACTGCCGACCTTTCACGAGCAAAGTTTTCATAAGTTTGTGCTAACAGTCTGTGATATTTTGACTTGTTTTCAATATTTCGATAGGCGCAAGCGTGGCTGTGTGATAAGAGGATTGATTCCCAATCCCATAGTTCCGGGTTCAACTTCACTGTTTTCTACTATTGCCTCGGGCTAACCAAAGCCTTGTGACTGGATTTGGTAGACGGAAACTGAAAGAAGCCTGTTGAGT